>NW_017099538.1:36922-43875 GCF_001412225.1 Nicrophorus vespilloides
GTATGTAAAAGAAATAACGCTGTTGCAAACGGAACGAGCGACCATTAAGAACGAACAAAACGACTCCTGATGAATGCTAAACAGACTTCGCGAAACCGACAAACGGGGCCGCAATATAAAAGTAATAATAACACAATGCGCGCAATTGCACAATTCCGTTACACACACAAAAAAAAACAAATAAACAATAATATGCGACATATGAGACACATCAGTCCTTGACGAAAATAACAGGAGCGAAATTAATTAATTTCCTAACAAACTAATTTCGAATTTGTTTATTACATTTTCAATTGTGTGCGTTTTTTATTTTTAATATTTCGATTTGCAAATCGAGTTCCCCTTTTCGCTGAGAATAAAAGGAAAGAAACAAAACGATATTCAAATGAGCCACCCCTTTTATTTTTTTTTTTGGTTTGACAGCTGCAAAAGCGCGGGAATCTTCCTTTGCAACATAAATCAAGTAACAGCATTACGACCATTCTATGTGTTCATTTTTTTTTGTTTCAATAAATCCTGTGCGTAACCAATAATTTAACGAATGAATTCGTTTTACCCTGACTTTTTATTTGTCTAACCAATGTTTTTTTTTCTCTCATCTCCATCGATTTTCTTCGCTTTAGCGAGATTGTAATGAATAATCACAATTATATGTGCTTTTTTTGCATAGAAACGTTAAGTTTTTTTTCATTGACAATTTTCTTTTTATTTTCGTTTTTCCACTATCATTAGCTTCGTTCGAAATATCGAGTTTCTTGGAAAACTTTATGGAAATTCGCGTTAGTTTCGTAATACTAACAAATTGTTATGTAATTGAATTGTTGTAATTAATTCTGCTTCGGACGTAATGTTCTTGTTACATTTCAAACACAATTGACTTTTATTTTTTACTTTTTTTTTCAAATTACGCCACGGCTTTGAATAAATATACATATGTGAGGTGTATTTTACGAATGATCTCATTGAACTGTACAAATCGAGGATATTTGAGGTCAGAAATAAATAATTGCAAATTACGATTTCCATTCACTTTTTGTTGCAAAACAAAGAACAATTTGTTTTAAAGAAAACAATTGTTGTACATTTTTGTTTGCAGAAACAATCAATTTTCTTGATTCATCAATTAATACTAATTAATTTTAATTTATTTGTGAAAAAAATAACATTGAAATAAAATTTACAAATCTCAAAATCATAAACTTTAGTAGAAATTGACCAATTTTGTGATTAATAAAGCAATATGTAAATATTTCAAAGAAATAACGTTTCGTCGTTAATTAATAAATGAATTTGAACGTTTGATATTGAATTTGAATGGAAAATTTGTCGCTTTTTATATATAACAAGAATAAATTGATTACGGTTCATATATATTTTTTTAATTGGAATTAGGGAATTAAAAGCGAAAATGTTGGGGCGAAAGCAGGAATATTCATCACTTTCTCTCTCTCCTTTTTTTTACCCCATCTTCGCTAATTCTATTGTGAAGCTTGTGCGGTTCTGGTGCTTTTGAACGAACGTACGAACGGAGGGATGCGATAATTTCAATATTAAAAGAAAAGAGAAAACGTTTTTGATCTAGTTCATACCACAATTTGCAAATTGGGTTGAAATGGGACTGAATCTAATGATATTTTTTATATCTGAACTATTTTATAAATCTTTGGGACAAAATGGAACAAGCTGTAAACAAAAACAAAACAAATAATACAAACTATAATTAAAATAGTAAAAAAAAAGTTTGTAATCTGGTTGATTCCAAAATTGGGGATTTGAGATGAGACAGAATGGAACATAATTGAACGAAATGGGGCAGATTATATAAAAAAAACAACAATTTCTGATCTAGTCTATACTAAATTGATATTGAGTAAGTATGGGACATAATTGAACAAAATGAGATAGATTTTGAAAAGACAGAATCAAAAACAATAATTTTAATATTTAATTAATAACAAAATAAAACAATTTTTGGTTTAGTCTATACCACATTGTATGGGACATAATTTAATAAAACGGGACAGATTATAAAACGAACAATTTCAATATTTAATTAATAGACAACATTTTCTGAATAAATATGGGGACATAATTGAACGAAATTGGACAGATTATGAAGAGACAGGACAAAAACAACAATTTTAATATTTAATTAAAAAGAAAATAAAACAATTTCTGATCTAGTCTGCAGCACATTGCACGTGTGCTTAGTTATAAAGTAAACAAGTAGTGTCTTTACATTTTGTTGTATTTCTCAATAACCACGCATAGTACATAGATCATTAAGTAATCAAATTAAAAGTGAAATTATAGGCTATAAAACATGTGCTTAGTTATAGTTGCAATATTGATGGTTTTCTTACAATCAGCTGTCAAAGTCGAAGAAACATTTATTTTAAGCCTCGAACAAGTAGTGTCTTTACATTTTGATGTATTTCTCAATAACCATGCATAGTACATAGATCACTAAGTAATCAAATTAAAAGTGATATTATAGGCTATAAAATATGTGCTTAGTTATATTCAGTATAATCAGCAGTTAAAATTGAAATATTGTTTTTTGAAAAGCAGTCTCTTCACTTCTTATCGTATTATTCAATAAGTACGAAAAGTATATAAGTCAATGAGTAATTAAAATAAAGGTGAATCTATAGGCTATAAAACACGTGCTTTGTTATATTTGCAATGTTCATGGTTTTCTTACAATCAGCTGTCAAAGTCGAAGAAACGTTTATTTTAAGCTTCGAACAAGTAGTGTCTTTACATTTTGTTGTATTTCTCAATAACCACGCATAGTACATAGATCATTAAGTAATCAAATTAAAAGGGAAATTATAGGCTATAAAACGTGTGCTTAGTTATATTTGCAATATTCATGTTTTTTTTACAATCAGCTGTCAAAGTGGAAGAAACGTTTATTTTAAGCTTCGAACAAGTAGTGTCTTTACATTTTGTTGTATTTCTCAATAACTACGCATAGTACATAGATCATTAAGTAATCAAATTAAAAGTGAAATTATAGGCTATAAAATATGTGCTTAGTTATATTTGCAATGTTCAGGGTTTTCTTACAATCAGATTTCAAAGTTTATTTTAAGCCTCAAACATGTAGTGTCTTTACATTTTGTTGTATTTCTCAATAACCACGCATAGTACATAGATCATTAAGTAATCAAATTAAAAGTGAAATTATAGGCTATAAAACGTATGCTTAGTTATATTTGCTATATTCATGGTTTTCTTACAATCAGCTGTCAAATTCGAAGAAACGTTTATTTTAAGCCTCGAACAAGTAGTGTCTGCAGCACATTGATATTGTATAAGTATGGGACAGAATGGGACACAATTGAACAAAATGGGACAGATTATGAAGAGACAGAACCGAAAACAACAATTTGAATATTTAATTAATAATAAAATAAAACAATTTCTGATCTAGTCTGCAGCACATTGATATTGCATAAGTATGGGACAGAATGGGACGGGACAGAACCGTTTGTGTGTGCCGCTCCGGCTCTAATGCATATCGCGGCGCGTCGGCCGTGCTGGATGCATCTATAACGAATTGCATATTACAATTTTAAATGCGCGCCATTCACGACGGACTGTGACCGCGGCGAGCGCCCCTGCCGCCCCCCGCACTCGACCAACCTACCGCCTCCTCCTCCGCCAACTCCTCATCCTCGTAGTGAAGACGCGCGCGGCTCGCTCATATTTTCTGATTTTTAATACTTGAAATTCCTGTGTGGTCCGGCATATATGCCTAATCAATTAATGACAGTCGGATGATTTTAATGTTCTGTAATATATTAAAAATAAACAAATAAGAATGAAAGCGAAACGGAATGGGCAATAATAAAAAGTGCAACAGATCCATGCAGATGAGAAGAAACGCAGAGAGAGATAAAAAAAAATGCATCGGTCACAAAGCACAAGACTTGCTTCGAATCGATGATTATTAATGCTTTTCATTTTCCGACGAATTTCAACTTTTAATTAGTTCCACGTGCAGTTATATAATTTTATTTTTATTTGTCAATTACCAAGATTTATAAACGCTTTATTGGTCGTAAAATATGTGAGACGAAGAATCACACAAACTTGTATTTCAAGATACCTTTTTTTAACAGTTAATTTATTAATTATTAATTAACAAATTATACAAAAAGGTAAATTTAACTCTATTACTTTAAATAAACTTAATTTAACTTATATTAGAATTGTTAAATTGTAACATTTTCAATAATTGCAACATTTTTTCAATAAAAACTTTGAGAACGTTTGTTTGTTGAGATTTAACTCAATTTCATGACTATATACAATAAACGTTCAAAGGATATCAAGGATATTAAAAATTTGGGATTTCTTGAAAAATATGAATAATTTACAAAATTGTTGTATTTGTTAAAAATTAAGTTATTGAAAATGTATGGAATTTCATTTTAATTAAAATGTTTAAAGTATTAAGTACACATTTTGAAGACATGAAGAAATATTACTTGAGATTTCTTTTGATTCTTTTGATAATTGCAACAATTTTTCAGTAAAAACTTTGAGAACGTTTGTTTAAGTTTAGCATAGATTTCTTATATATTTGTGCAAAAAAATGTTGAGATTTAACTCAATTTCATGACTATATACAATAAACGTTCAAAGGATATTAAAAATTTGGGATTTCTTGAAAAATATGAATAATTTACAAAATTGTTGTATTTGTTAAAAATTAAGTTATTGAAAATGTATAAAAATTTTAATTAGAATGTTTAAAGTATTAAGTACACATTTTGAAGACATGAACAAATATTACTTGAGATTTCTTTTGATTCTTTTGATAATTGCAACAATTTTTCAGTAAAACTTCAGTAAAAAAAGTTTAGCATAGATTTCTCAAAAAAATGTTGAGATTTAACTCAATTTCATGACTATATACAATAAACGTTTAAAGAATATCAAAGATTTTAAATATTTGGGATTTCTTGAAAAATATCAATAATTTACAAAATTGTTGTATTTGTTAAAAATTAAGTTATTGAAAATGTATGGAATTTCATTTTAATTAAAATGTTTAAATTATTAAGTACACATTTTGAAGACATGAAGAAATATTACTTGAAATTTCTTAAAAAAAACTGTTACTGAAAAAATTGATTCTAAACAATTTACAATAAGACAAAAAGTTTGTTTTTTCCAAAAGTCATTAATGTAAAATATAGAATACATTTGTAGATGATGTAAGAATGTAACAACTTCATTATATTCTTCAAAAAGTATGGTTTCTTTCATTTGAGATGTAATTCTGTATTAAATAATATGAAATAAATATCTAAAGGATTTATTTAAAAAATATGATTGATTATGAACAAATTATCGTAATTTATTAAAATTGACTTTCTCATGTTAGAAATTCGTAAAAAATATATCTTTTAGATACTTTTCTTTTTGAAAAGTTGCGTGGAATTCATAAAGCGATGCGCACATGTTAATCTTAAGTGCGAAGCGGGAATACATATATATAAGTAAATGGTCTCGAGGTGTGGGAAATTTCGTCCTTTTCCGTGGTGGATGTAATTTATGGATAGGGGGGGTTTCGAGATTTGTAGAAGGCGAGCGAAAGATGAAGAAGAGGAAGGAAGGTGAATGAGTGCGTGCAAGAACGAGATACACCGCAACACACGAGAGACCAGACCAGACCAGACAGGCCGAGATCTCTTTAAGCAAATAAGCCATAAAAAAAAGGTTATAAACTATACACGTATCCTATAAACTGGCAAGAAATTATCTGGTATACTTAAGTCGTTATTAACAACTATACTGAGAAGTTATAATCTTTTATTATGTGCATTTATGGGCGCGTATACGCGGCGAATAAATACGAAGCGAGCGAGCGACGACGACCAAAAAGTTTAAAAACCGGGAAGGAAAAACGGGAATAAAACGCGTATAAAGATGGGCATTCGCTATTACAATCTCGGTTCCCCTCACACATTATTATCAGACCAATTTAATTTTTGTTTGTATATGGAAGGAGAGAACCGGTTTCACGCACTAATTAATACGTTAAGATCGTCCTTATCAACTTTAATTATTTACCTTGCGTGCTTCTTTGTTTCTTTCCGCGATCTTAGAGGAATGCATCCATTCCAATCCTCCTGCTTCAACTGCATCTTCTATCTTTTACCTCCTCCATCTTCTCTGCGAGAAGGAGATATGAGTTATTAGACTTGTTACCAATTGGATTATGCTGTTTAAAAGAAAGAGAGAGAGAGTTAAAGTGCGCATTTGTCGGCGAGTCAAAGTGGAAAAGGTTTTGGAAAAACGTACAGGACGATATTGTTATTACCCGGGGTAATATAATTCGCGACGTCCTCGCATCATCAGCAGCAGCAGCAGCAACAGCAAACAAAACACCTGTGCGACAAGGATTTCGTTTTAAATTCCTTTTTTCCAGTTTATTGTGTACTTTGCCACAGTCCGAGGAGCACTAATTATTTAAGGATTTCACAGCGTTCATAATTCGACGCGTTTCCCGGAACATCCTTTTTAATAGTTTCTTCGCAAATGCATCTTCTTCCACCTTTAACATTCAAACAAAACCACAACAACAAAGAGAAACTAAAGAATTTAATAAATAAATTAAGCCCAGAAAATGTGTTTCTTACAATGCATTTGGGGCATTTGTTCTTTGGAATGAAGTTAGTGGAGGGACGTTAATGGGCAATTTCGATAAAAGACTTTTTCAACGCAATTAGATTATCGGAATTGCCCTTAAGATGGGCACCGGGACACGCCTGTTGTGTTGTCTTGCTTCAATTAAAAAACGGGCCAATTAAAGTCGAATCCAATTGTGTTCATGAGACGCCGGAGGAACGGAGGGATGAAGAACAAAAAAAATAAATAAGAGGAGAAAGAGAGCAAATTCGATATTCCCGCCCCGTTTGTTTTCCTTTCCCTTT
>NW_017099538.1:43897-44772 GCF_001412225.1 Nicrophorus vespilloides
AGAAAATTCTACTTTACATACTCAATGATCCTTAATTTCATTTCCAACTGCTTCAATAAATATATTATACAAGTTAATTTTTGTATTGTTTCGTTTTAAATTCTACATTTTGGAAATTGAAAATTTTGAAAATTCTTAAAAATTTACAAATTTTTTAGTTTTTATAGAAATAAATAAGATAAAAATTACAAATTTTATAAAAATCAGATTTATTTTTAAGTTCATATCAATACTAAATTTAACCTTTGCATAAATTTGTACAAAATCTGTTTGTTTTTCAGGAATTTAAATGATTGATCGATAGCAAAGATTTGGATCTTCTGTTGTGAATATGTTCGATTCTGTGAAACGTGGGTCGAAAATTTACCAAAAATAAAGAAGCAGAAAATTCTACTTTACATACTCAATGATCCTTAATTTCATTTCCAACTGCTTCAATAAAAATATTATACAAGTTAATTTTTGTATTGTCTCGTTTTAAATTCTACATATATTTTGGAAATTGAAAATTTTGAAAAATTCTTAAAAATTTATAATTTTTTTAGTTTTTATAGAAAGAAATAAGATAAAAATTACAAATTTAATAAAAATCAGATTTATTTTTTAGTTCATATCAATAAATTTAACCTTTGCATAAATTTGTACAAAATGTTTTTCAGGAATTTAAATGATTGATCGATCGCAAAGATTTGGATCTTCTGTAAAATGTATGTAGAATTTAAAACGAGACAATACAAAAATTAACTTGTATAATATTTTTATTGAAGCAGTTGGAAATGAAATTAAGGATCATTGAGTATGTAAAGTAGAATTTTCTGCTTCTTTATTTTTGGTAAATTTTCGACCCACGTTTCACAGAATCGAACATATTCACA
>NW_017099538.1:44797-54307 GCF_001412225.1 Nicrophorus vespilloides
GTATGTATGTGATTAGGCTAAAAAATTAACTTTATAATATTTTTATTGAAGCAGTTGGAATGAAATTAAGGATCATTGAGTATGTAAAGTAGAATTTTCTGCTTCTTTATTTTTGGTAAATTTTCGACCCACGTTTCACAGAATCGAACATATTCACAACAGAAGATCCCAATCTTTGCGATCGATCAATCATTTAAATTCCTGAAAAACATTTTGTACAAATTTATGCAAAGGTTAAATTTAGTATTGATATGAACTTAAAAATAAATCTGATTTTTATAAATTTGTAATTTTTATCTTATTTCTTTCTATAAAAACTAAAAAATTTGTAAATTTTTAAGAATTTTTCAAAATTTTCAATTTCCAAAATGTATGTAGAATTTAAAACGAGACAATACAAAAATTAACTTGTATAATATTTTTATTGAAGCAGTTGGAAATGAAATTAAGGATCATTGAGTATGTAAAGTAGAATTTTCTGCTTCTTTATTTTTGGTAAATTTTCGACCCACGTTTCACAGAATCGAACATATTCACAACAGAAGATCCAAATCTTTGCGATCGATCAATCATTTAAATTCCTGAAAAACATTTTGTACAAATTTATGCAAAGGTTAAATTTAGTATTGATATGAACTTAAAAATAAATCTGATTTTTATTAAATTTGTAATTTTTATCTTATTTCTTTCTATAAAAACTAAAAAATTTGTAAATTTTAAGAATTTTTCAAAATAAAAAATATTATACAAGTTAATTTTTGTATTGTCTCGTTTTAAATTCTACATATATTTTGGAAATTGAAAATTTTGAAAAATTCTTGAAAATTTACAAATTTTTTAGTTTTTATAGAAAGAAATAAGATAAAAATTACAAATTTAATAAAAATCAGATTTATTTTTTAGTTCATATCAATACTAAATTTAACCTTTGCATAAATTTGTACAAAATGTTTTTCAGGAATTTAAATGATTGATCGATCGCAAAGATTGGGATCTTCTGTTGTGAATATGTTCGATTCTGTGAAACGTGGGTCGAAAATTTACTAAAAATAAAGAAGCAGAAATAGAAATTCCGATAAAAAATATTTATCAGATGGCGGAAGAAAAAAAAATAAACAAATTTCGGTTTAATAAAACTCGTGATTAAGTGTCGCGTCTTCGGCGGCCGGCGATTATATTAAATTACACGTGGCGCGGAATGTAGCCAACGTGTGCGTGCGCGCCTCTCTTCGCCATATTCCTCCTCATCTCATCTCAGAAGAAATCCTGAAAGATCCACCGAAGAGGTATAGGTATCCGATTTATTCATCTTAACGTTTTCAGTTAATTCCAATCTCATAGGATCATTCAATTCCATCGACATGCGGTCAACAATCGGGACGGATCAAAGATGCTGAGGAGAAGAAGCTACTGCAACCTCTCTCATTCAGCAGCAGCAGCAGGTGAGAAGAGTCATTTGTTATCGGTCCGCGCGCTCTTGACTGACAGAATGACGCTACCGCATGACTCGGAAGATGTTCGACGTTCTCTCTTCTCTACTCTTCTCCACTACGATGGAAATATAATGATAAATGATTCTTTCGGTTCTCTTCTTCTTTTACTTATTCTTATTCTTTTGTTGCTATTGCCAACGCGTCGATAATACTAATGGACGCGACGACGTACAACTATTCCATTCACAGCATCCTCTCCTTTCCTTTCCTTTCCTCTCACCGACACCCACGATCATCCATTTCCCCTCTTCGCCTCAGACAACAGCTTAAGTCTTCAAGGTCTTAACACGAAGATATGGAGACGTCTCTTTCTCCCAAACCCAAAACGCTTACAAATTTCATTCCACCAGTTATTAATTTCACGCCAACAGAAACTCAAACCAATCTCATTCAAGTCACAATAGAAATTCCATTGAGTTTCTTTGATTAATGAAATCAATCTTCATACACACATATACTTAACAATAGTACACTCACATACAACTTCTCAATCTAAACTTGAATTTCATATTTACTAAACTTTTTTAATTATTAATAATTACTTAATTAATGATTTTTAATGAAATTCCTCAAAATTAATTATAAATTTAAAATTTGAGAAATACAACATTTGTTTTGTAAATTAAGCAAGAATTCTGTAAAACTTTAACTTAAATTTTCAACAAAAATTGTTAATTTAATCGAAAATTTATTATTTCAGAAAGATAATTTCATTCCTTTATTTCCAATTTAAATTATTGATCTATAGAACTTAATAAACTATGTATTTAATTGAAAATTAAAGTTAGATTTTCAACAGATATATATGAAATTGTATGATGATGGTTCGTTTCGCTGTTGCAGGATGCGAAACGGTCTCGGGAAATTGCAGCTGAATCTCGTCAACCAGAGGAGAGATCTTACGGTCTCCAAACGTATTATCGCGACCGCAGATTTACGAGTCTTGCTCAAAACGCTCTTCCTCCTCCCTATGACGAAAATGCGAAGAACGAAAGAGACTTTGAACATTTCTAATTGCGCAAATTACAGCAAAAACGATGAAATAAATATCATGTACGCACCGCGCAACGTCTTCAACACTTCTAATTGTTTCTTATTTATTGCTGTTAGCTTTCAGGAAGATCTTTAAGTTATAGTTTATTAAGATTTAATTAGTTTTAGTTTGTAAATTGAAGACATTTTTACGTACATTTTTGATAATCGTTAAAACAGGAATATTCCGCATTGCTTGAAACCGTACTAATTGAAGACTCAAAAAACAAATAAACAGCAGACTATACAGAGAAAATAAACGACTACAGTAAATCCGCACTGATTGAATCAGCACTATGAAAGGTATTGCTGCATTTAATTATAAAAATATTCCACATTGCTTGAAACCGTACTAATTGAGGACTAAATAAACAGCACAATAAAAGACTTGACTATACAGAGAAAATAAACGACTGCAGTAAATCCGCACTGATTGAATCAGCACTATGAAAGGTATTGCTGTATTTAATTATAAAAATATTCCGCATTGCTTGAAACCGTACTAAGTGAGGACTAAATAAACAGCACAATAAAAAACTTGACTATACAGAGAAAATAAACGACTACAGTAATTCCGCACTGATTGACTCAGCACTATGAAAGGTATTGCTGTATTTAATTATAAACACATTTCGCATTGCTTGAAACCGTACTAAGTGAGGACTAAAGAGACAAATAAACAGCACAATAAAAGACTTGACTATACAGAGAAAATAAACGACTACAGTAAATCCGCACTGATTGAATCAGCACTATGAAAGGTATTTCTGTATTTAATTATAAAAATATTCCGCATTGCTTGAAACCGTACTAAGTGAGGACTAAATAAATAGCACAATAAAAGACTTGACTATACAGAGAAAATAAACGACTGCAGTAAATCCGCACTGATTGAATCAGCACTATGAACGGTATTTCTGTATTTAATTATAGAAAATATTTGTAAAGCAAAGTATTAAAGTAAAGTATTTAAATTATTTAGAGTAAGTACTGAATCTTTAAAATATTTCATTTTTGTGGCTTTAAACTTAAAAAAAAAATAAGCAATATTTGATTAAAACGTAATTATAATTAGCCTTGACATGTAACTAATTAATTATTAATTTATGAGCGTACAAAAGAAGCTACACACTGCACTAAACTTAAAAGAAACTAAAGTTTTGTTTGTAGCATTATTTGTATAAGTTAATTTGCAAGTATTGGGTAATTTGTAGTTGCTGTAACTGTTGTTTTTTTCGCATATTTTTTCTTGTTCTGTAAACGTTAGTTATGTTCTTATCTCGGAGCCCCCGCGTTGTTTTGCGACATAAATTTGTTCGATGCGATCTGCGTGGTTTCAGATGTAACTGTAATCCCGTTAAAATCGATACTTCTTCAGTTTTCCTCTTATCGTGTCCGATCTTCCTAGAGAAGAGATTTTGTAGATCTGCCATCTCTTCCCTCCTTTTTAGTTTTCGTGTACAGGTAGCCGAAGATCTCATCTCTCATTTGTTTTTCAGCGCGCGTTCACATTTTTTTTGTAAAAGAAAGGTTTGCTTTACATTTTCGTGGGTAACGGTCATCGAGTGTATTATGCAATTCGCCAAAGGCAATAACGATCCATCAACTGCGTCCATTTATCTCGACCGATTGGTTCTATCGATAGTGCACGTTGTACACGGGGTTCTTCAAATGGTGATGTGTCGGCGCACGCGAACCCCCATGGTCTATGCTGCACATAGACCCAATGGTAATACCCGATGGATTGCACACGCATACCGCAATCCCTGTTGTTGCTGCTGCTGCCGCCGCTGTTATTAATTGTTATTGTTGTTGCTGTTACAAAACTGTGTGTTATTAATATAAAAATGTGGAGGGTGGAAAAAACAAGCGCCCTTATCAATTCGCTCGGCTCGCGCCGAGTTTATAAATAAACACGTTTGTAAGGTACGCTAATAAATGTTAATATGCGGAGTTATAATAATCGTATTCAACGGAATTTATTTATAGCCGGAGAATTAATACTGCTTAACGCACACTTATTCACATTTATACAACACAAATATAGACACACACGTACACACGAGACCGACCTCAGATTTACTTCATTCTTGTTGCGCTACGAGCATGCACTTCGCATGCAACAATCAATAATTCCTTCAGCAAAATGTTCACTCCGCTATTATTAAACTGAATTGTTCATGTGACGCCCTTCGTTTTACACGGATTCTATATAAAATGTGTTAATTTTTTCTATACATATATTCTAATTTTAGATTCAACAATTAATTTTTGAAATTAACTCCAATTAAGAAGATAATCTAAGAAAGCTGTGACGATTTCTTAAAAGTTATTCAAGAAATTAACCGATTGAAAATATTGCTTAACAATCTTCTAACTAATGGAACTAAAACGATTTTACTACTTATAGAATACAGGAATTTTGTATAACAAAAAGTTATCTTAAATTTGCGTTTTTTTTAACTTATATCAAGTAAATCAATAATATTTATCTTTTCTCAAAAAAAAAAAGATAATCAAATTTCCAAGTTATAAGAACAATATTTAAAAATTTACATAATTTATAAGAAAATTAATAATTTAACAAAATTGTTAATAAGAAAATCTCTAAAATTCAGAAAAAATCTAATTAAATTAATTAAGAAATAGTTTTACACTATAACAACTACACTTTTTTAATTAACATTTTTTTTTATATAAATTTATATAATTTCTATAGGAAAGACATCAAACTTAATAATTTAATTACCCAATTATTTAATAAAATTATATATAAAAAATCTCTACAAATCAGTATTAAATTAAAAATTTTATAATTAAAAAAACTGAAAATTATTTTTACAAATTAACAAAAAAAAACTAAATTTTATTGGTAAAAGATCAAAATTAAATTAATGATATACGAACTATACTTTTTAATTTATTTTTTTTTCATAAATTTATATAATTTCTATAGGAAAGGCATGAAAAATAATAAATTAAAAATTAATATCAAATTATTTAATAAAAAAAACTTCACAATTCTAAAATTAATACAATCATTACTATAAGAATAACAAAATTGGTTTTAATATTGATTTGAAATGCAAATGAAATGAAAATTTATTATAAAGACTTACGTAAAACGCTCGGCAATTTGGCTCGTAAATCAATGTCATTGTTACGTGAAAATCCGTGGTAATTATCGAAATAACATTTAAATTAGGTGGATTAATATACAAATTAAAACTAATCACCTTAATTAGTAATGCTACACATTCACAATCATTATTTCTATTTTTGTTTTTCAGTAATTAACGAAAATTTGTATGAAAAATTAACATGAAATTTATTATAATAGAAGTTAATATATTTCATTTGCTTATGTTTTGTATAAAATAAAATTGCTTTAAATAACGAAAAGAAAGCTTTGATTGAAATAGTTGAAAAAAGTGAATATTAAAGATATTTTATATAAAATCAAGTTAGTTTAAACAAAGGAATAAAATACGTTTGAAATATACAAATCTTAAGAAATCAGTATTTTTTTAGATTTACTCATATATTTTACTTAATTGTAATGAAAATTTTACACTTTTACAATAAATAATTATTGAAATTCTTCTACTTTACAGTTCTTATAATTAAGAACACTTCAATCAATAAATTAAGTAATTCCAATTAAAACTTTAAACTTTTAAATCATATTTGATAGAAAATTAATTGTATTTCTTTTAATTTTGATTCTTTTGTTAATGAAATAACTAGAATAAAAATTATGAGATTGTGTAAATTATTTATGTATAGTTCTTTTAACGGATCAAGTAAGAGGGTTGTATTTCCGATGGTGGTCAAGTGCTACTGGACGTTCGAAAAAGAAGAAAATAGGGGATGAGGGTTGTTGGGCTGAGTAAGTAACGGTTCCTGGACACACACACATACATAGACTAGGGGTGAGGCGGAGAGGCGAAATAGAACGGTGGCCTCCCCCTTTTTTTGCGCATAAAAAATCCATTAACTTTTACAACCCTTATTACTTAATGGTCCCTACATGCCCCACATCGCGATTATCGGGGAGCGAGCGCGAATTTTAATTTGCGCCCGTCACACTATCAAACACACACACACACTACAACCTAACTTAACTAATCGTCTTTCCGTTGCAGCAAAAAACACAAGTAAATACAAAAAAAAAGAGAAGAAATTTACAAAAACTGTAACTTATGTGTATGTAAAAGAGATGTAGTATATAGTATATAGAAAGAGATGGCGAAGAATAAAACTGTAGAGATCAACAATGGCGAATGGATTTAATGACCGTGGAAACCAGATTTTAATTAAATCTTATTTATAAAAGCGACGTGAGCATTTTTGCTCTGTGTGTTCTCGTTCTTCTTCGTTCTTCGTCTTGATCATCATCATCGATGCAATTCTTCTTCACCTGAGGGTCGTCGGGCGCCTCCGTATCGATTCCCATGGTGTGTGTGTGTGTATGTGTTGTTCCACTTTAATGGTTTTCCGAATGGAATTATATGAATTTTCAGTGGAGGCCACTTCGAAACCATCAATAAGTTAGTGTAAATGCCAAGCGGACGCAATCAGAGGCGAGGAGAGAGGCTTGTAATTTTCTTGGATCCGCCGCTGCCCGTGATGCCCATCTCCTCTCTCTACAAACCCAGAAAGCGATGGGCGCGCGCGCGTGTAAAACCAGCAGCACAGATACTATTTATTGAGGGTTGCTTCTGGTGGTTGTTAAACCCAAACCTTAACTTACACAATCTTCACTACACTATAGCCCTCAGTTACAACACTATAAAGTTTACTTTTTCTTTCAATCATTAACATATTACATTCATTTCTAGTCATTTTATTTATGATTCATTCCATCATCTTAACTATTCTTAACATGGGTTAAATTAACAATTAGTTAAATTTAACTGGAAGTTAAGTATAGACTAACCTGCAAACAATTAATTTTACAATTTTCACTTTATACTGAATGATTCATGTTTTATGATCTTCAAATCACATTATTCCTAACATGAGTTACATTAACAATTAGTTAAACTAACTGAAAGTTAACATTTCACATTAAATGTACAACATTTTGGTACAGATGACAAATATTTATGTCTTAAATCAAGAATGGTGTGGATACAACTTTACAATTATTTAGTTTGCACATTTATGAACTTATTTATTTATGAATAAATCATAAACTTTTCTATTTTCTTATTTATTATTACTGGAAAAGAAATTTTAAATTAAAAATCTTCAAAAAAAAATCTTAATTATTTTTTTAAAATTTGTCCTTATTTCTTTATTATTTCAAATTCTGTAAATTTTACGTAATGTACATAACATGAGTTCTATTAACAATTAGTTAAACTAACTGAAAGTTAACATTTCACATTAAATGTACAAAATTTTGGTACAATCGACAAACATTTTTGTCTTGAATCAAGAATGGTGCGGATGCAACTTTACAATTATTTAGTTTGCACATTTATAAACTTATTTATGAATAAATCATAAAATTTACTATTTTCTTGTTCATTATTACTGGAAAAGAAATTTTAAATTAATAATGTTCAAATTTTTTTTTTAATTTCTTCTTATTTCTTTATTATTTCAAATTCTGTAAATTGTACGTAATGTACATAAACAACGAATAAATAATAAATTCTATAAATTTTAATCATTTTGGTGTCATAAACGTTTACTTAATAGAATTGTTGATTTCTATTTCTCTATCTTACAATTAATTAAACTAACCGAAAAATTATTAATTTTACAATTTTTATTTTATTATTCAGTCATTAACAAATAAATATTGAATACATACATTTATGAACTATTCTTAACATGGATTAAATTGTATTAATTATCATCAAAAAAAAAATCTTAATTATTTCTCTATTAGTTCAAATTCTCTAAATTGTACGAAATGTACATAAAAAATAAATATAACATTCTATAAATTTTAGTCATTATGACACCAAAACCTTTACTTAATAGGATTGTTTATTTCTATTTCTCTATCTTACAATTAATTAAACTAACCAGAGAATAATTAATTTTACAAATTTCATTTTATTATTTAGTCATTAACAAAATAAATACTTATTACATACATTTATTAATCATTCTTAACATGGGTTAAATTAACAATTAGTTAAATTTATCTGGAAGTTAAAATTTGGTACATCAAGAATGTGGATGAAATTACAATTATTTAGTTTGTCCATTCATTAACTTATTTATTTATTAACAAATGATAAAATTTACTATTTCAATATTTATTATTAATGAAAAACGAAACTGTAAATTCTCCTTATTATAATAATAAATTATATCAAATTCTGTAAATGTTAGTCATTATTTGATAGATTTTTCCCAAAATACATTAGGAAAATCAATTAGATTTTAATTATTATAAAACATTGGTATCATTTTGTAATTTCTTCAGTTTACTACTAGAAATTAGACAAATTTAGATTAATAGTTATGACCTGAGATATATTTCATATAATATCGTTTTAATACCTAATTAAAACCGAAATTGTTAAAGCAATTTTAATTGTTTAAGTTATTATTAAACTACTTAATATAATAACCCTGCAATCACTTAATCGTCAATTTCTTAATGCAATTAATCAAATTTGTATAATTTTGATTTGTAGTTGACTTTAAAATTGAAACGTTTTTATATTTGTCTGATTTTACTATTAGTCGTTATTTTTTTAAATAAATTTCTATTTAAACTTAATTAGTTTTTCATCTCATTGCTTTGAATAATTAAAAATATAATAAAGTATATAAAGAACACATTTTTAAGATATTTTTTTCTTAATTTTTATCATTGTTTCTAGTAGATTACTATAGGATATAAACTAACAAAACAGTGTTTAATTGTATATGAAAATTTAATGTGTTTTCGTTGGGTCATTTTCTGGTTGGGTTTAAAAGGGGTTTTTGTTATTGGAGTGAGAGAGATTGAGGAAGG
>NW_017099538.1:54316-59334 GCF_001412225.1 Nicrophorus vespilloides
TGTATAGTAATCTCGGCTCGTGCAATGTGACAGTGAATCCGTGTCCCTCTGATGTGGACAAGACAGATATCAGCGATCGGAATCCGCGTCCAAACAGAGACCAAAACCTAATTGAGGATCTATGTAAGTGTCATATCAAGTGGCCGGACTCGAGGTCCAAAACATGATCCGAGGAAGAGTCGAGAGCACCACTAAACATCTCATCTCTCTACATCTAATAATAACACAACATACAAGGATATCTAACCAACCAATGAAAGGAAATGCAATAAGAAAAAATGAACATTTTTAAAGTTCTTTTTTTTATAGAAAATAATGAATTCTATTTGATATTTAACTAGAAATGAGGAAATTAAAGAAAAATGGACTTTAATAACATTATTTCATTTAATAAACATGATTTTCTGCAGAAGAATTCAACAAAATTAACTTTTTATTTATATTTTTTATAAAATTTATTCCTAAATATTTTCATAAATTCTATAAATTTTCGAGATTTCTTATTGAAAATCAATGATATTTAACTGCAGAGGTATGAATTCGAAAAAAATAACTTTTAATTTACAGTTTTAACAATTTCTAATTGAAAAACAAGGATATTTTTAAAAATGAAAAAACGACTTTAATTATTATATTTCTTTTAGAAATTTTAAGAATTTGCAATTGAATTTTTAACAGAAGAAGAATAAATTGAAGAAATAAAAGGACTTTTATGAATATAATATGTTATGTACATTTCTTTTTATATTGATTTTAAGAATTTGTGATTGAAAAAACAAAGATATTAACTATAAAGTAATGAATTCAAGAAAAAGGACATTTGTTGTTATTATTTTCATTCCTTTGTTGTTTAGTCTAGAAATTTTAAGAATGTTTAATTGAAAATAGCAAATATATTTAATTGCAGAAGAATGAAGTCAAGAAAAAAGACTTTTATTTGGTTCCTTTTTTAAATTCTATAAATTTGAAGGATTTCTAATTGAAAACTTTTCGATATTATAAAATTTGAAGATTTTCCAATAGAAAAAAAACAAGGATACAGACGAAAAAATGCAAAACAAGGACCTTCATTTAACAGCAGAGGATTAAATTGAAGAAACAAAAGGACATTTATGAATATAATATGTTATGTACATTTCTTTTATATACATTTTAAGGATTTGTGATTGAAAAAACAAAGATATTAAGTATAAAGGAATGAATTTAATGAAAAGGACTTTAGTTGTTATTATTTTCATTCCTTTGTTGTTTAGTCTAGAAATTATAAAGATATTTAATTGAAAAAGAATGAAGTCAAGAAAAAAGACTTTTATTTGGTTCCTTTTTAAAATTTTATAAATTTGAAGGATTTCTAATTGAAAACTTATCGATATTATAAAATTTGAACGTTTTCCAATAGAAAAAACAAGGATACAGACGAAAGAAATGCAAAACAAAGGACTTTCATTTAACATCAGAGGAATAAATTGAAGATAAAAAAAGGACTTTTATGAATATAATATGTTATGTACATTTTTTTTATATAGATTTTAAGAATTTGTGATTTTAATTTGTGAATTTAATGAAAAGGACTTTTGTTGTTATAATTTTCATTTCTTTGTTGTTTAGTCTGGAAATGTTAAGGATATTTAATTAAAAAAAGCAAAGATATTTAATTGCAGATGAATGAAGTCAAGAAAAAGTACTTTTATTTGGTTCCTTTTTTAAATTCTATAAATTTGAAGGATTTCTAATTGAAAACTTATCGATATTATAAAATTTGAAGGTTTTCCAATAGAAAAAAAACAAGGCTACAGACGAAAGAAATGCAAAACAAAGGACCTTCATTAATATTATTTCATCTCATATAAATTCCCATTTTTTATTTTCTTATTCTGTATATTTGATGGATTTGTAATTGAAATCGGAGCAAAGAGCCGCAGGTGATTTATGCCGTCCCAGCTCAAAAAAAGAACCCTTTCTTTATATACACACAATTTTTTTTTACTTCTCCTCTGTTTGAGTTCGAAATTAACGGAGACCATAACTCAATTTGTTTCCGATCCCCGTAGCAAAAGAATGAGCGAGTGGTTCGAGGGAGAGCAAAAGAAAAAAAAAACACAGTAAAGGCGCGAGAGGCAAAGTCTATATATTTTTTAATTACCCGTTTCAACACTTTCTTAAAGGGTTGCTTTTCCACCGAGGGCCTAATTGAACGGAAGTTATTTATTCGATGGTTGCGGCGAGAAAAAAATTTGGTGAAGGGTTGATGTTTCTTTCCCCATTAATTAAGAACTCTACGCAAATCGATAGGTTTTTTTATTCCAATAAAATGTAAGGATTTTAATAGATCGATTTGGTTAAGTTTGTTTTGTTTAGTTTTAGGTACGAGTGAGCATTATTAATAATGTAACTTTAGTCTATCTCGTTCCGATCTGAAGGAATAAAATGTGGATGCGAAATGCGGAATGAATGTTCGTATAATACGATATTAATTATACACATTTTCCTTTTGTGATGGAAAAGGACGTGCAGAGAAATGATTTGTGTTTGTATAAAAGTGAGCTTAAGACGAAGACGATCGCATTTAATTCGTCGCCTTTTATTATATATATACATGAGTGTACAATGGCAACAGTGGAAGAAGCAAAAGATAATTGTATTAATTACCGCAGAGACAATGGACATACGCGAGGATGGAAACGTCTTGATTTTCGGTCAAGATATCAAAGACACACATAGTTCCTTCAATTGTTTTTCCATGCGGAAAGATCGACCGATTGACGTTCGTTCGTTATTATTATTATTATATTTGTTTTTGTTATCGTTATTGCCATTATGAGCATCGTCGCATGGACACAATGCATCGCTGATTCTTATACAAAACTCTTATATAAAACTTTTTTTTTCTAAAAATT
Organism: Nicrophorus vespilloides; assembly: GCF_001412225.1. NCBI lineage: Eukaryota > Metazoa > Arthropoda > Insecta > Coleoptera > Silphidae > Nicrophorus > Nicrophorus vespilloides. Next base: position 57,214 of record NW_017099538.1, read on the forward strand.
CCATTAAAAATTAAATGTTATGTTAATACGGCGGATATATTCGCCGGTCGTCCGCAAAGGGTTAATATACATTAATCAATTATTCTTAATTAATAATAATGAAATTAAATGAAAGAAACTTTACTTTAGTTTTCTTGTGAATTTGAAACATCTCTGGTAAAAATTTTCAATCAGAAATAATAGATTTACCACCAATTTCTTACATTATATAAAAAAAGTATGTTTTTTTCAAGATTAACGTCAACTTTTATAGATTTAATTTTCAATAAATAATATAATTTTGTAATTTAAAGAAATCAGAAATCATTTAAAAATTAATTTCATTTACAATTCCTCATATATCATCGCTGATTCTTATACAAAAAAAAATATTATACTCATCGATCCACATAACTACTAATTCCTTATATAAAAACTTTTTCTCTAAAAATTTCATTACAAATTATAATTATGTTAATAGGGCAGATATATTCGCCTATCGTCCGCAAAGGGTTAATATAAAATTATGATTATGTTAATAGGGCAGAATCGGCGGATATATCCGCCGATTGTTCGCACATGGTTAAAATAGATTAATCAATTAATAATAACGAAACAAATTTCAAATACTTTCGTTTTCTTTTGAATTTGAAACCTCTCTAATAATAATTTACTTTGAACAAAAATAAACACTTCAGAAATCATAGATTTACGACCAATTTCTTGCATTATATAAAAAAAAAGTAAGTTTTTCTCAAGATTAATGTCAACTTTTATAGATTTAATCTTGTAACGATAGGAAAAAACGTTTAACTTTCAATAAACTATATAATTTTGTAATTTAAAGAAAACAGAAATCATTTAAAAATTAATTTCATTTACACATAATTCCACGCATATCATCGCTAATTCTTATACAAAAAAAAATCTTATACTCATCGATCCACAAAACTACTAATTTCTTATATAAAAAACTTCTCAAATTTTCTTAAAATTCCATTAAAAATTATGATTATGTTAATAGGGCATAATTGGGAGCATATATCCGCCGATTGTTTGCACAGGGGTAAAATACATAAATCAATTAATAATAACGAAACAAATTTCAAATACTTTCGTTTTCTTTTGAATTTGAAACCTCTCTAATAATAATTTACTTTAAACAAAAATAAACACTTCAAAAATCATAGATTTACCACCAATTTCTTAATTTATATAAAATAAGTATGTTTTTCTCAAGATTAATGTCAACTTTTATAGATTTAATCTTGTAACGATAGAAAATAACGTTTAACTTTCAATAAACAAAATAATTTTGTAATTTAAAGCAATCAGAAAAAAATTTAAAAATTAATTTCATTTACACATAATTCCACGTATATCATCGCTAATTCTTATACAAAAAAAAATCTTATACTCATCGATCCACAAAACTACTAATTCCTTATATAAAAAACTTCTCAAAATTCCATTAAAATTTATGATTATGTTAATAGGGCATAATTGAGCGGATATATCCGCCGATTGTTCGCACATGGTTAAAATACATAAATCAATGAATAATAACGAAACAAATTTCAAATACTTTCGTTTTCTTTTGAATTTGAAACCTCTCTAATAATAACTTACTTTGAACAAAAATAAATACTTCAGAAATCATAGATTTACCTCCAATTTCTTACATTATATAAAAAAAAAGTCTGTTTTTCTCAAGATTAATGTCAACTTTTATAGATTTAACGATAGGAATAAACGTTTAACTTTTAATAAACAATATAATTTTATAAAGCAAAGAAATCAAAAATCATTTACACATAATTGCTCGTATAAATAAACACTTGAATTGAAGTTATTAAAAAAAAAACATAATTTTCTTGTTCATAAATTATTGGTTAAAATTGATATATTTTGAGTTTTCATATCATAAAAAATATGTTTTTCTCAAAATGAATGTCAACTTTTATAGATTTAACAATAGGAATAAACGTTTAACTTTCAATAAACAATATAATTTTGTAATGCAAAGAAATAAAAAATCATAATTACTCATAATTGCTCGTATAAATGAACACTTGAATTGAAGTTATTAAAAAAAATCATAATTTTCTTGTTCATAAATTATTGGTTAAAATTGATATATTT
>NW_017099538.1:59348-64791 GCF_001412225.1 Nicrophorus vespilloides
CATTTGTAGAATGTGTAGAATATTGTATGTTATTTATATGCAAACAGTTTGCGGGCATCGATTTGGTGGAGAATTAAAGTTGGCTTCGTGAAAGTTGAAGCAGCAGCAGGAGCAGGAGAAGCCCGTCCCATCTGCAGTGCGTGCAGGACCGCAGGGTTTCGTTCAAGATTAACCAATTCAAATATCGGCGATGGTTTATAATTTTTGTTTTGGAGGGAAGAAAGATAGAGAGAGAGAATTCGTGTGTAAACAGCGTGTAATGCGCTTCGTCTGATGGATGTGGATGGATGGAAAGAGTGAGTGAGAGATTGTAGCCGTGACTAATACTCATCGACAAAGGCCAATATTTAATCGATATTTAGTCGATTATTAGCCAAGACCGGTCATAATCGATAATTTATAGGTGGCCGACGACGGCGGGCCACCGCCGGCCATCCGAGTCTCTCTTCCACTGCTGCAGCGTCCTTAAGACGGGACGAGTTACGGGTACGAATCGAGCGCCGCTCTCAGTAGGTGGCATAATTATTATGTGAAATTGATTTCTTCGTGCCATGGCGATTTACCAATAACAATTACCGGATCCGCTCGCCTCAACTCAGCTCAACTCACCTCGCGTTGCGTCGCCAGTTTTTCTTTACCTGAGCGCCTGGAAACTGTAATTGAGAAATTACCCGGATTCCTCGCAACGCATACTTCGATCCTTTCTGATTCCCTCATCAATCCGCAATTAGATGGTCGCCGATGATGATGAAACGGGATATATTCCGTCTTACGTTTCCAAATGAATGCGAAGAAAACAAATAAGAAAAAACAAGTGGTGGAATGAAACCGAAACTGAAAAGGCTCGACCCTTTATTATTTATTGTAATTTACTATGTTTCCTTTCCTTTGGGTGATTAATAAACATCTATAATACAATTTTTCATACTGGAATCACCTCTTCATATAAAATTAATTTATAGGTGGACATTATGCCTCGGTCCTGCGTTCTGAGACTGTATGCATGTCTGCTATATGTGTGTGTGTGTGTATGAAAGTAATTTATGTGTACGAGATGGAAGATATTGACTTCCAGATGGTGGAGGTAATTTTTTTAAATAAAAACGCATAGTCGATCCCGTGCCCATAAATAAATAAACCTGATCCGAGAGAGTCACCGAAGGAACATAAAGAAACCATCGGGCCCATAACTCACCCGGACCGTTTTCCTACACACAGACACACAGAAATATACATATGCATACGAACGCATCCATTTATTCCCTTCCCTTGGTTTCGTCGTCCACGTCCTTCTCGTTCCCACTTTCCTTCTCTCGCTCCTTTTTGCACTCACCGAACATGGCATCACCTTTTTTAGATTCGTACACCTAACAACTCTTTACTCGAACAAGATTAAACTACACGAGAGGCCAAATGGTGAAAAAGTTCGCGCGGATGCGACGACAGGATGAAAAGAGACGAACGAAACAAAAACGTATCTTCAAACCTTTCCACAGCTTTTGTACGAAAGCTTTCAGAAATACAGATTAGATTCAATTTCGATTTTATGAAATAATTTATTCTTTAGTTTTTAATTTAAAAAGAGTAATAATAAGTGTAGTAATATTAACAGATGTTCTCCATTTCATCTGTTCATTTATGAAAATGTAAATATTTACATGTAACTTTTTATTATATCAAAGTTTACATACAATAATCCTATTAATCGCACACTTTTTTTATGAACATTACAATTTTCATAGTAGTACTTTCTGAAATATTTATTGTAAATTAATAAAATCTTATATTTACTTATATAAACATTCTAGATAAACTATAAAATTGTATAACCAGATGTTATTTCATTACTACTTCGGTTGCTAAACAGAGATTTTTTCAAGATTAAAAAATGCTTTATTATATTTCTAATACAGTTACAGTGGTGGTTGTTATAAGAGGCTGGCATATATGTGAGGGATTTTTTTTTTTAAAGAAAAAAACGTTTTACAATTATTAACAGAATTAATTAATTATAAACAGAAGATAATCAGAAGATAATGGTTGGGGTTAGTTATTTGGTTGCTAAGGACGTTTTGTGGTTGCTATAAACATTCTACTGTTGCTATAAATAATTTGTTGTGAATTATTTATATCTTAACTAAACTCAGTTTCAATTATGTTTAATGGAATCAAGCTCTGAGATTTCTTAACTAGTTTTCTTGTTTTTTTTTACTTAATTCATTACCACGGATGTCATATACTTATTTGGTAAGAAAATTTTAATTAATAATGAAAAGTACACAGTTTCAGAATATTTGTAAGTGTGTATAGTTTCTAAACTGATTTTTAATTATTGTCTAATAAAATTAAGCTTTCTTAACAAGTTTACTAAGGATTGTATTAAAGTTGTTTACTTACTTAATTGAATATTAGTACTTTCTGAAATATTTTCTGTAAATTAAGAAAATCTTATATTTATTATGTAAACATTCTAAATAAACTAGACAATTTTAGATTACTAAGAATATTCAGTTTTAAGGATTCTTTATATAACCAGATGTTATTTCATTACTACTTCAGTTGCTAATTACGCTTTGTGGTTGCTATAAACATTCTACTGTTGCCATAGATGTTTTGCTGTTAATTATTTATATCTTAACTAAACTCAATTTCAATTATGTTTAATGGAATCAAACTCTCAGATTTCTTAACTAGTTTTCTTGTTTTTTTTTACTTAATTAATTACCACAGATGTCATATACTTATTTGGTAAGAAAATTTTAATTAATAATGAAAAGTACACAGTTTCAGAATATTTGTAAGTGTGTATAGTTTCTAAACTGATTTTTAATTATTGTCTAATAGAATTAAGCTTTCTTAACAACTTTACTAAGGATTGTATTAAAGTTGTTTACTTACTTAATTGATTATTAGTACTTTCTGAAATATTTTCTGTAAATTAAGAAAATCTTATATTTATCATGTAAACATTCTAAATAAACAATAAAATTGTAGATTACTAAGAATATTCAGTTTTAAGGAATCTTTATATAACCAGATGTTATTTCATTACTACTTCAGTTGCTAAGGACGCTTTGTGGTTGCTATAAACATTCTACTGTTGCTATAGATATTTTACTGTTAATTATTTATTTCTTAACTAAACTCAATTTTAATTATGTTTAATGGAATCAAGCTCTCAGATTTCTTAACTCGTTTTCTTGTATTTTTTTAACTTAATTCATTACCACAGATGTCATATAAATTTTAATGAAAAGTACACAGTTTCAGAATATTTGTATGATTTGTAAGATTATTTTCTAATTCTAAGATTAGTTTTCTTAACAAGTTAACTATGGATTATATTAAAGTTGTTTATTTACTTAATTGATTAACATAGAAACGCACTAATTTTACGATAATCTGGGTTTCAGAATATTTGTAGGTGTGTATTTTAAGATGCGTTTGGAACGAGAAAGAGAGATAGAGAGTGTGTGCATACACACACATTGGACTTAGGTGATTAGTTATTGATGGTGGATGGGGGCGTTTTGTGAAACAAAGTTGGCCAGGTTTCGGGATTAATGAGTCCCAGGTAATAAATTAAGGTTTAAACCCGTTCCGATCCGAGACGATCAAAATTCGCGCGCGCTCTCTTCCTTTCCCATCTCGCATCTTCTGCTACTCTCGCACAGCCTGAATTGCGGCCGTAATTTATCGTTGGACAGGTGAAACTGAAAAACGAAGGCGAAAATGAAACGAAAAAAGAAAGAAACGTCTCTTCTAAATATTACACGTGAGTGTCAATTAAGCCACCTAGAGATGCCAGTGTTTCTTTTGAATGTATTTAGTGTATGTAAGTAAGTGTGTGTGTATTTTCTAGCCGGGGCTGAGGCTTTGAATACTGACTAATATCGAGGCCGGATTTGAAAACTAATAAGTGTATAAATCCGTCAGCCGGGACCGAAACGTGAACGCATGCCAAGAGCAGGCGGGGGCGGCGGAAATGCAGATTAAATAGAGTTTAGAAATGATGTAGAACGGGAATTGAATGGTTAATTCGGAACAGAGGGCGCGCGCGGGGGTTGGTTTTTCGTATGGGCGGCAAAGCCACCCCCGACGACGACGACGACGCCGCCAACTCCGACCGCCGCGTTTACTAATTAAAACCTTCGATTCGGAATTGTCTCCGATGGCACAAGCCCTCCCCAATTAGGCGGAAAAGCTGGTGGTGGCCAGAAAATATGCTTCGCCATCTCTCGCTCCTGAACATGCAACGCCCGGATGCTGCATCTCTCTCAATTCCTACCCTTTCCCATCCCATCATCTCTCTCTTTTACACTCATAGATCGTGCCGTTCTCCTCTATCTCTACTCGCCTAATGCAGATCAGTAAATTACCGGGAGAGACATAAAACTGAATCAATTTATAACGCGGTTTCGGTGCCAAAAGGCCGAAACGCAACCTAAAGGGGGGACGAAATCAAGAGAGAGAAAAAAAAATAAATAAAGAGCGAAAAGCAGAAGGAGAGATAAAAACAGCAGAATCTGTCCCCCATTTAATCGTAAATCAGAGCAGAGGAGATTTCTGTGCAGGAATAGATCTTCCTCGCATCGCGTCCGAAGTTATTGCGAGGACGATGTTTTAATGTCCGCTCGAGCAATTATAAACATTTTAGATGCTAATTAAATATAAATGCGGACTGAGGTGAGGGCGTCTCTTGATTGATTTATTCCCGTGATCCCTGGACCATCGCCAAATTGATTCCTCCGCCGCTGCGAGAACTTTGCGCGCAATAACTCTTCGCTTAATTTGCGTTGGAAAAAAAATGCCCTGTCTTCTAATATACTGTGTATAGCTAAATCAATTGCCGCGCTAATTGCGACCGCTCCGACCTCCGTACCAATAATGCATACAACTAAATCAAACGACGCACTGCATCATCGCACTGATTTACGACCTCTTTCTGTTTCCCACCCATGCACATGCATACATAGGACTCCACTAACACGACTGTTTATGTTTTGCTATTTGTTTTTTTTTTGTTATTGCTTTAGATCTATTTCCTTCGAATGCGCACTTTTCTTGGCACCTAATTGCATAATCGATTTACAACATCCACTTATAAGTTGTTGTTTTTTTCATTCAGTATGAAAATACTTTGACGTTCAACAGACAGCCAAAACAATATCAAGGACGACTATAAACACATTCTGCTCATAAATCCAATAATAATTACACTTATATGATCGAATTTGTAAATAATCAATTTATTTTATTTAGATTAATATTACAATTTTAAGTTTCCTTACAAAAGACAAGATTTTGTACTCAATTTTTGAGTACTTTAATGTTTTAATTTACAAAATTAATTACAAAATTAATTCTTGATTGATTTTATTAACTAGACTTTCTAGAAATGAAATTGTTGCTTGTAATTGAGATGAATTAAAGGTATCAAACT
>NW_017099538.1:64800-67000 GCF_001412225.1 Nicrophorus vespilloides
TTAATTATATGGATGAGCCAAGGCACGTTTGATTACGTATAAACAAACAGACGCCGAAACGCTGTTATGTAATAATATTATAATGATACGGTGTCGTCGTTGCGCGGCGTGAATCTCGTTTCCTCGTCGTGTGTCTGCATGTATATGTGTTTATTTTTTTGTTGTATTATAAATAGTTTGTTGTACCTTCGTTTTTTTGTTGTTTCGTCTCTTTGTCCGTCTGAGCAGTCAACTTCTTGACTCATTCACATCGCGGAGGTTGCAACGTGAGCAACAGAGAAAAAGGCATATAATTAAACGCGTTTTCGTTTCGCTGTACCCGAGTCAACTTTCTTTTGCTCTCATCTTCATTTCACTTTCGATCATTCAAAAAAAAAATAAAGGATTATCATTATAAAGTAGTTCAATTTATTTTTGACTAATTTGATTACTTTTGTATTTATTTAAAAATATTTGTGAATTTGAAAAATGTATGTAGATTTCGAAATTTTATATTTGAGAAACTGTATTAATTTTGCACACATCTCCAGGTGCAAATGATTTAGTGGAACAAATTTAAGGTAAAATTAACATGCACATCTTTATTATCCTGTGTGGTAATTCTTCTTTTTTTTAATCTCTCTTTACGGTCGATTCAATTGTATTGACAAAGAAAAAAGGGATCTTAAAATATTCAGATTCAATACCTTTTTCTTTTTCGTTCTTCAGTTTTGTTTATTGTCATATTCGGTTGTAATTTACATTTTCTGTTTATAGTTGCATCTGCGTCGAAGATAATTCCGATCGTGACAATGGCTTGATTTCTGGGGTGCGTGGGCTCAATAAAAATCAATTTGGCCCCCGTCGACGTGATATATCCACCTTTTCAGGTGCCACGAGACGAAGTGGAGGAAGAAAGAGAGGTGCACCGATTCTGGGGTTTCCGAATCGAAGCGAGAAGGACGAAAAAAAAAATTTTACAAAGAATGAATATATGTGAGGAGGAATGATAATAATGCCAAGGGAAAGAGAAATGTATGGATGATGATGATAAAAAAAATAATATATATATAAATATGAAGAAGTGGAAACCGACAACAACAAACAACAAACAACAACGGCAACAGGACACGATGCAACAATGGGCTGAGCGCTCTTAAATTGCGTCTCCGGGACGTAACAAATGTGCCCATTGTGGGATGTGCTCGATTAGACGCGTGCGGGCATCACGAAAAAAAAAAGTTGTATTATTAAGAGGAACTTCTTATAAGTTTTTTTCTTCTTAATAAATTGAATCAATTCCCGAAACATGAAAAGAAAATTACATTATGATTTAAGATCTTTGAACATCAAATTTTCTAGTTGATCAACAATTAAAGCTGCACGAGTTTTATAACAATTAACAAAATTTGTCTTTGTTTCAACTTTTTTTTTTGTCTATTTAGCAACAAACAATTCTACAAAAGCAAGTTTTGAAAAATGGAACATAAGTTTTATGGAAGCTTTTATTGTTGAAATTGGCTATTGTCGTCAGGTGTAAAACGTGAAATTCCAATCTACTTCTTATAAGTTTTTTTCTTCTTAATAAATTGAATCAATTCCCGAAATATGAAAAGAGAATTACATTATGATTTAAGATCTTTGAACATCAAATTTTCTAGTTAATCAACAATTAAACCTGCACGAGTTTTGTAACAATTAACTAAGTTTGTTTTTGTTTCAACTTTGATTTTGTCTATTTAGCAATAAACAATTCTACAAAAGTAAGTTTTGAAAAATGGAACATAAGTTTTATGGAAGCTTTTATTGTTGAAATTGGCGATTGTCGTCAGGTGGAAGACGTGAAATTCCAATCTACTTTTTATAAGTTTTTTTCTTCTTAATAAATTGAATCAATTCCCGAAACATGAAAAGAAAATTACATTATGATTTAAGATCTTTGAACATCAAATTTTCTAGTTGATCAACAATTAAACCTGCACGAGTTTTGTAACAATTAACAAAATTTGTCTTTGTTTCAACTTTTTTTGCTGTCTATTTAGCAATAAACAATTCTACAAAAGCAAGTTTTGAAAAATGGAACATAAGTTTTATGGAAGCATTTATTGTTGAAATTGGCGATTGTCGTCAGGTGGAAGACGTGAAATTCCAATCTACTTCTTATAACTTTTTTTCTTCTTAATAAAATGAATCAATTCCCGAAACATGAAAAGAAAATTAC
>NW_017099539.1:0-6272 GCF_001412225.1 Nicrophorus vespilloides
CTACGAAGAAACAGAGATGAACTACAGTTTTCATATTTTGAAACTATATCATTTAACTCACCCATTCTTTCATAATCTTTACTAGAATCAACGTAATCTTCATGTGAAGTTTTTCTTTTCTTAGTAGCATTTGGAAATGACTGCGAGGTTTTGCTTTTATTGCGCAACTTGGACATGTTCTTCTGTAGTTGAAGCTGACAATATATTAAATTACCTTTACTTTGAGATGCAACTTGTTCAAAAGCTTCTAAATTTCTGCCATGAGTACCATCGTTTTCTTGATCTATATTCTCTGTAGAACTGAAGCATTTGAATGTGTTTGCGAAATCGTCATTCTTTTTCGAGTCGTACTTTTCTTTCCTATAATTGAATGACATTTTATAAATATTATAAGGCTATTGAGAAGAATTATACCTGACGTAGATGATTCAACGCGTTGAATATACATTATATCTTTTAATTTTGTTGGCTTTCGTAATCGACTACTACGCCTAAGAAAATCATTTAATGTTGCGTTACCTAAAACAATTATTTTAATAACACAAAAATCCCATAGGATGTAATTCTTACCAAACGATAAATCAGGTAATTTACGAGATGCATTGAGTTCATCGCAGAGACGTTGAAGCTGTTTATCAGAGAGTGAACCTAAAACCAAATATCATATTATGGTTTATTATTAGTTTTTTTATATCATTTGCATGTTACCTGATTTCTTTTTATTTTTTGAGAGCTCGACATTATGCAAACTAATATTGCGATGAACTAAAACAAACATATATTAAAGAAATAATATTCCAAAATAAATGTTTTTATATACATTTGCTGCTATTTTTCGTCGAATTGTAGACTCTTTTCTGTAGAGGATGTTCATCGTCCATGCTAATCGCAGTATTGATATTTGTTGCTACAAAAGAGTATGTTTGTTTAATAATTCAATAAATCATATTACCTTCACTTAATTTAGGTTTCTTATTTAGCGTTACATTTCCTTTCTGAGCCGCACTGGCATCATTTGAAAATAAATTTTCTAAAGCTTTACGAACTACTGCTTTCTTTATTATTAGGAATGGTTATTTTACTAAAATTAACTTACTTTTCAAATAATTTCCCATGACTACTTTTTTTGAAGAATAGGTCTTTTATTGGAAATCATATGATTTGTGTCTGGATACTGGAGCATAGAAACACCACAATAACACAACTGAAAGGAAATATACTCAAACTATAAATTGTTATTTTTATAGATATCAAAGAACTACGAGTTCACATTAACATTCAGTCTTCACTTTATCATATAATATTAACAAGAACATTACATCAGTCCTCTACTATTCGGCGCTCAATCCTTCATTCGAGTAACGCATAAGAACTACATATATTATACATAGTTTTGATCATATTATTTACAATTTTTAATTCAATATAAACATTTCACAGTAAACCAACAGAGATCTTCCAACCGCCATGAGGATGAGCAAACGATGCAAGCGGTATTTCTCAGAAGTAATCGACGTTGCCTGCCGCAATTACGAGGATACCACAGTTGGGGCTGTGGAACAATGATAGAAGCACTATGTTGTTTATTACTCATTGGAGGCTTCACTCATTGAAAAAAGAGTTGACCATTTGGGTCCTTCGAGTACTGAAAATTAATCAGTAGTACTAAAGTCCAGAATTAAGTACTTTGAAGAAGAATTCATAACTTCCAGCAAAGGCCAAAAACAAAATTAATTAAACAAAGAAGAACAAGGATAAAATAAAATTAATCGCTGGCTGAAAATGACACAGCAGAAAAACTACGTACAGTGATTAATTTTCCGAAAAACTAAGAAAAGTTATCACCACCGGTTAAAATTAATTAAATTAAATTTACAAAATTGTTCCGGTAGTCTTCATGTCGACCTTGGTCGAGAACTCAGACCTATACACCTCAAAAAAATAAATCTTCCTAAATTCTGCGAGAAAAGAAAAATCAATTTCCTCCGGTCAACCGCGAACAAAAACTGGGTGATAGCCGTGCAGAGCTGGTAATTTCGCTGTACAAAATTCGACCGCGTCACTATGTCAGCGCGCTATCCGCCGCCTAAAAAAATTAGAATGCTATCATATGATAACGACGCTCAGCTAAATTTTTTTATGCATATACTTTATTTTTAAATACTCCACAAACTCTCAAAACTCTTCAAACCCAGAAAATATCCCAAAATGAAAATAAAATGCATAAGAAAAATTAAACTAATAAGATAATTAAGCGCAACAATTGTATAACAATAAACCCAATTTCCTAAATTGTTGGTATTAATCAGTATCAAGTTTTTAGAAACGCACTTCATGTCGAAGAATCGATCACGTGTTCAGTAAATCTTCTAAAACTTATATCTACGTTGCATTAAATGTTGTAAGCGCCAAAATTAATAGCCCCATGTATAAAAATACGCTCTTTCAGATGGCATGGAAATTTTCACCTACCTTGGTTCAGTTTTTCAACACGGGACTATTCTCGAAAGATACCACCGCTATTTGTGCGTGCTCGCTGTTGCGACCGTACGTCAGCTTCGTTCAGTCCCTGTACGAAAAGACAAGGCTTTGATGCATCCCATTGATGACTTTGATTCATTGAAGTGCGCATACGGATCATGAATATTTTAAAATTTTCGAACTAGAACGCAAACATTTTTAGTTAATATGAAAATATCACTATCATCAAATTGTTTTATAAATACATAATAAAATACAAACGCAAAAATCTCAACGAACTTAGAAGGAAAATAAAACCAAAATCAATACAGGCAAACCTAAAACGAAATATAATTCCACATTGAGATATAATGTTTCAAATTAGGATAACTGTAAAATGATAGAACACAAATACTACAAATCCAGGTATTCAACAAACTGCAATACATTTAATTCGACTAAACAAAATATTCAAAAGTTTCAGAATAGGCTAATAAATATGTGCTTAAGTTCATCACAAACTAAAGAATTAATCAAATGGAAATAACATAGAGAATTGAAGATCTTAGATCAATGTAAACGTGAATAAAATATCTGGGAATAAATAGTATAGAAACTTAATGAAAATCTGGAAATACTATATGTAGAAGTGGAAATCTGAGTTCAATGAAAATTAATGCTGAATCAAATGGCTGGGAATAATCTAATTTTAGATACATATGATAATATTGAAAGTTTCAGAAACAAAAATCCAATAATTAGTAATCCAATAATTTACCTGAAAAATGATAATTAAATAAGAGGAATAATTAGATAAGTAGCAAGATTTGCGTAGAGACAATTAAATAGTGACTACAATTAATTACAGTAACGTAAAATAATCGTTAAACTAGCAACTGAATGTATTATAAATACATTTCGGAAACTGCACAGGTGCTGAGCTACATCTCTCTTCTCCCAGTTATAGGAAAACTGAAAAAAATAGTCCACAACATCATACCTTCACACCAATACGGCTTCACTTAACACACCTGCACCTAGTACGCAATCTTCAACCTAACCACCCAAATCATAAACTCCGCTAGCTCCGGCTGACACAACCCCATCCTATTCCTTGACATTCACAGTGTAGCATAATGACTTAATCCACAAACTAGTCCACCTTAATTTTCCCGTTTACCTTATAAATTTCCTACAGCACTACCTCCTCAACAGATCCATATCCATTAAAATCGGCAAGCCTCCTAAACACTTTTCATAATAAATTCTGGAGTGCCGCAAGTGGCCATCCTCTCACCCTCTCTTCAACATCTTCTGCTCCGTCATCCCTACCCCAGCCTAACCTCATTCCCATATCCAAAAATAAAGCCGCGCATTGGACTCCTGGATGAGAAGGTGTCGGATTAAACCCAACCCCTCCAAATCTCAAGTCATCTCATTACCGGTCTCCATTATAAAAACTTATGTATGAATTTTGAAAACTAATAAAGATTAAGACATGGGGAATTCTAACATCTACGTAGATAACTTAAACCAAATCAATAAGACGGCTTATCCATAAAACTATTTGTTCGAGGTAAAGCATATCAAAGAGAAAAGTAACGAGTTGAAGGACAATTTGATACAAAATAATGATATTTATATAGAAGATCTTGCAAAGCTATGTGCAAACTAGCGGAAGATCTATAGATTATACTCAGAACAAAAAGTTTGTGTTGGGCGATGCTTCAACTCTCGAATTTAAAATTGAACCTATGCAAACATTCCTGGAAAGAGATAACCTGGAGGAAAAACGACTTTTACGAAAACAATTCTAGAATATGGATATGAAAAAATACAGCAAACACGTTGAAGACATAAAACATGAGAAGACATGCACGTTGTAAACAAATTTTGTTCATTCCTTAAAAATTGATTGAATGAATCGAAGTATTAATCCTGATGATTGATCCCAATTCCGGAACGAATTTATCTTGTAAAACATCTACGACCAGATGATGCTCTCATCGTGAAAAGATGCCAAGAAATTTGCAACTGTAAATTCAAAGAGATTCTTCGCTGAAACAGGATGGTCGTGGTGTTGAATGAGGCGGAATTCAAAAAATTTTTAGATTCTCATGCGAAGAAATACGCATGGATTAAGAGGATTTTAATATTAAAGGCGGAACACAAAGACGACGACGAAACTGAAGATCCTTCCGCTAATATCATATGGAAAACTAATATTTTGTAGTCAGATATTGAGAAAAATTGCAGTGTTTTCTTGGAGATGTAAAAAAATCAATACGAAGCAAAAATTGTTTAGTTTGGTCAAAGATTTGAAGAACTATTTTGAAAAAATTGCCAGAAGATTCGATATGTTTGATGAGCAATTCGAAGAAATCAAAGATTTTCTCGACAAAGCATCCAACATGTTATAAATCTCCATTTAGCAGAATATTTTATAAATATTGTTGTATTTATTTGTACATAATTTACTTTCTTCTAATTAATTTTTAGTTTATAATTGAATTTTTTATTGTTAATACAATACATACAAAATTTTAGTATATATTCAAACCGTACCAATTATTTTCTTCTTTATTAGAACCAATTGGCTGTTAGTAAAATCGTATATAAAAATAACATATTTCATAATTAAACTAAAAATTCGTGTTTTTTTACTATTGTATGAATTAATTTCGGCCTTGATTTAAATTATTTTGTAATTTTTGTAAGTTTTTACCTTTCCCATACTCTTTTCTAGTTCTTGCGCTAAATTATGATTCTGGTTTAATTTAGTTTAGAGGCACAATAATAATATTGCTAACAATAACATAAAAATTAGTTCTGTGTTTGTTTGGCAAACATCATGAAATTACAGTTAAAACAGTTAAAATTAACAAATATTCCCAATATTAGAATATGATAAAACTGTTTATATAAAATTGCAAATAGATGCGAGTTTATTAAGCAGATTTTAATGATTAAAGCGGAACACCATTAACAGGAAAATGATGAAAATCCTTTGTTCTATATAATGTGGAAAATTAACTGTTTGAATGTAGATATTGACAAACACTGCATTACATTTTTGAAGAAGTGCACGAACAACGACATGATTTTAAAAAATGTGAATTTCATGAAGAATTCCTTTAATTACTCTTATCAGTCAAAACAAGAAGATGGTTAAAGATTTAAAGAATTGTTTCGAATAATTTGCTGAAAGATTCGATGCTTTTAATGAGGAATTCGAAGAAATAAAAAAAAATGCTTAACAAAACTTGAAAAGTAAGATAAGAACTTAGTAACTAATTTACAGCTTCCTGATGATTTTAAGATTGTAAAATAACTATATTTGTATACAATGTATTTATATTTTAATCTCTATTTTGATTGTAAGTTTGTGTTTTTTGTAAAACTACTTTTATATGTTTTAAAATTAAATAAATACAGTTTCTTTTAGTGTATTGATATTTAATTCAATAGTCACTTTCTCATTTGAAAACAAATTTGAATGCTGAAAAACAAAATTGTGCAAATTTTCTATGTATTTTTGATAAAAAAATATTTTGAAACTACTTACAAATTTCTCTACAATCCAAACCCATAACGAGCATTTCGCTTAACGAGCAAAATGAATTGTAAGAAAAATGACTCGCTTAACGAGCGACGTTTCGCACAACGAGTAACAATGAGAAGTCCCGGCATGCTACATCATTTTTAAAACTTGTGTACATATATTTTTAATATATTAAGCATCTTCGATTTTCTTTGTCATCTTTGTTTAAAGAGGACTATATTTATAAATATAATTTGTATTTGCTGTAAAT
>NW_017099539.1:6282-7983 GCF_001412225.1 Nicrophorus vespilloides
TACGCTTTTTATAAAACAGTTAGTGTTAGTGGTCATTCCATATGCATCTTAGTGTATTTATGATCACAAAATTTCCAAACTTGTGACATGTGACATGTTATTTGTGATTTTTACTGTGCAAAAGTTAACATGTCTACGAATAAAAACTAAAAAACAAAAAGATCCATAGATATTTAAAGCAAACTGTTTCACTATACGAGGAAAAATCCAGAAATTTTGGAACTGATTAAACTCGTTAAGCGAGGTTCCACTGTATTTAAAAGTGAAGGAAATGTAAGGAAAACATTGCAAGAGATAAATGGGATGCTGGGGAGCAAAGTGAAGGGTTTGCAGAAGGGTATCCAAACTGAGATCTGAGATGACATGTTTACAAATGGGAGATCGCCAACGAACTAAATAAATACTTCTGCTCAATTGGAGAAGAGCTTGCAAAAAAAAATTACAGTCCGAACTGGAAACAAAGCTACAACACCAATTAGTAGCAATAGAAATCCACAGAAGATTAAATCATTATGTGAATAACAACACCGGTTGCAGGGCTGGTGGACTTGATTACGGAGATTAGAAGAATTCTGGACAGCCATGGGAGTGCTGTGTTTGTAGATTTGAAAAAAGCTTTTGACACGGTTACATGATACTACAACAAAAAAATGCTAGAAATATCCAACTAAACATCACCATATACAATATAATGATAAACTAATTGGAACAAGAAAGATACTTGGGAATACTATTAAACAACAAACTGGGTTGGGACGATCACATAAGCATACAAAAAAAAGCTGCGGCAATTGGCTGTGTAACAAAAATAAACAAATTTCTCCCGGATAAGTACAAGATGGCAGTGTATCATAGTATGTTTATATGAAAGATGTGTTATGGTGTGGCGGTTTGGGGAAATATAATAAAGGAAAATTAATTAATACACAAAACAGTTAAAAAAAATAAAACCCAGATAGACCTATCTTTTAACGAGAACAAAACTGAATATGATGTCGAAATATAATAACTTATGATGATGTTTTTTTTTAACTTTTATTATTCATTCACAACCTGCCAATATCTGTGATGATGTAGAACATTATATTAATCCGTTTCTGCATAAATGTATTAATAATGAAACGATGCTGAAAAATGCGCAGAATATATTGTATTCATTTGATTACTGTACTAGTGATGTTGTAAAGATGATCAAAGATTTAAAGTATTATTTCGGTATAATTGTCCAAGATTTAAAAATTTTGATGAGTAATTAGTAGAAATCAAGGATGTGAATATTTGAAAAATATTTAAAATCCAAAAGATGATTTCTTTTATAAAAGAATGATGTGATGATGTAGAACATTATATTAATCCGTTTCTGCAGAAATGTATTAATAATGAAACGATGCTGAAAAATGCGCAGAATATATTGTATTTATTTGAATACTGTGCTAGTGAAGTTGTAAAGATGATCAAAGATTTAAAGTATTATTTCGGTATAATTGTCCAAGATTTAATAATTTTGATGAGCAATTGCTCATCAAGGATGTGAATATTTGTAAAATATTTAAAATCCAAAAGATGATTTATTTTATAAAAGAGCTATAGACTTAAGTCTTTATGTTTTATTAATATTTTTTTATATATTTAAGATATTTAATTATTTTTTTATTAATTAATATTTTTATTAATAAACAACAAAATTGAACTTTACAATAA
>NW_017099539.1:7999-9823 GCF_001412225.1 Nicrophorus vespilloides
TTAAAGTGTATTTTGTATAAATGTCTATTTAATATTGATTAGATATGGAGAACCACCAAGTAAATCAAGGCGAGGGAAGCTTGTGCGAGGGAAGCTTGAACGTCGTCGACAAGAAGACTTCCATCAATGCATGAAATACAGATCAACCAGAAAAGTTTCGACTATTTGAAAACGATCTACAAACAAGCACAGCAGATATACTCAAAGCTAATAAACCATAGTCTATACTATGTTTGGTTTGAACTCTCAGATTTGAAATTGAATTCCAATAGCGAAGTGAAGTTGAAGAAGATGACCTGGAGAAAAAAGGATCTCTTAGCTGACATTGAGAAGTTTTATAAATTGGATAAATTCATTGAAGACCTCAATAATATGATGACTCATTAAGTGACTGTGAGTATGTACGTACAAACTGTGAACGAATTCAGAGCATACTCTAAAAATACGAGAGACAGGATGATAGTCTTAAATGAGAGAATTACTGTATTGATGCTACTCATCAATCCCAATTCCAGAAAAAAAATATTCTGCAGAACTTCCACGGATACTCAAATCAGAAATATCGTGACAAGATGTTAGAGTTAAAGCAAGCTGATAAATCGGAATACGACCAGATGTTTCGGTTAAACAGATGGATGACCTTTTTAATGAAGGAGGCGAGTTTAATTAAATTTTCAGAAGGAGATGAAAACAGACACGAGACGATTATCAGGGCTTTAATTATTAAGGCGAAATACATTCTAGGGAAATAACCTTTATTTGATATTGTCTAGAAAGTTAATGTTTTAAAGACGGATATTAAAAAGAATTCAAATCTAATAATGCGGCAGTGCAGAGAGAATGTTCCAATATTGAGATTTCTAGAAATCCCTTAAAAGAGGGCACATGTCATGATGTGAATGTGGTTAGAGCTTTAAACAATTATTTCGAAAGAGTTGAGCAACTATTTAACACGTTTAATAAGCGATTGGTAATAATCAAAGATTTGCTACAATAAGAAAAAGGAACAATTTTATAGTAAAACCATTTAGTTAACTGTATCATATTTTTTTTTATTACAATTGTATTTAATATTTATAAGTTATTTCCATATTGATGTAAATATTTGCAATCTTATACTTTATTTGTAACAATTCATGTACATATTTGATATATACTTATAAATAAATATATTTACATTGAAAATTAAACAAAAAAAATCCCTTTTTGTTCATGAAAAAATTATATATAAATAAATCCTATTATAGAAGAAAATTAAATAATTTTAAATATGATGTTATAATTTATATTATTTTCGCAAATAGATGGTGTTATGTTTTATTTGAAGGACTTCTCTCATTGTTAGAATTTCTCGTTTTTATCTTTTAGCTTCCTTTCGAATAGTTTAAGACCAATTTTAACAGGAGTACAAAAACTAATATTTTTGACGTATTTTATAAAGCGATATGTGAAGTATATGATGTTGATTGTTTAATAAAATACACTTGTCAGAATTGAAGATTTTTCACTCAAACAAGACCAACATTATGATCGACCAACTGAAGTTTCTGATGACCAAATGTAAGTCATAATTGAATCGAATGTATCATACACGATGACTGAAATTCACTTGGACTAGTTAATAATCTCGATATTCGCATGAATTAAAAAATATTCACTTAACACGACGAATCAATATTTGCATCTCAAATGTAATGCATTCATACCTTTTCTTAAACGAATCATCACTGGTAATAAAAAACATCGAAGCTGAAAACATAATGCTTTAAGCTTGTTGGGATTATAGAGCTACATCCTAGGAACAAACGATCGATTCAATTCGAT
>NW_017099539.1:9838-10916 GCF_001412225.1 Nicrophorus vespilloides
GCTGCCAATGGCGTAACCCTGGAACCCTGAAGAGACCGACAGCGCAGCGAGAATGAACGCAAAAACACCAAACCTAAAATTAAGCTCCTCATTGATAAATCAAACCAAATCATAAAATCCCACAGCAACCACTTAATGACACGTCGAGCCGGCCCGCGACAAGACCGACCCTGCTTTCTGATAGTAAAGCCTAACACCCAACATAAAACCCTCACCGTCTCTCACGTCTCATCGGAAGTAATAGCGTCCCTTACCCTGATATACTCACGGCACCCGAAAAACCGGCCACCCGTCCGGTGGCATTTCACGCAGGTCAGCTTACACTGCTCCTAAGCCCCCTCTGCTGGGAAACAGAGTCGNNTCGTTAGGCGTTTTGAAGAAACCTCCTAACTCACGGCAGGGGCAACACAAAATAAAACGTAGGAAAAAAATTAACAGGCGATAGCGCCAGAAACACATTTTTTTATAGACGTACATGATTTTTAAGCGCTCACTAAATCTCAAAACTTACGAAAAAATATATTTCTCGAAAAGCAAATCAACACCAAAAACGGAAAAACCACCCTCCACGAGCCGTAACACCAGCGAAAAACGCAACCCCTAGATCATGCAGCCCGAGTCGCGGAGAAAGTCCGAAGAAAAACAAAAAATAAGACTGCCGATAAAGTTGTTGGTTTTTTATATTCAGCTGTCGTGTGGTCTAACGTCTAGATTCCAGTTGTGTCGGTTCAGGTGGTCAAGTAGACCACCATTGTTGATAAAATTCCTTCTCTATTAGTTTCCGACGTTAACCAAACCTAAAATTAAGCTCCTCATTGATAAATCAAACCAAATCATAAAACCCCACAGCAACGTCGAGCCGGCCCGCGGCAAGCATAAAAGAAACCGCCGCCTAAAAACTCGAGCGCACTATCTGCTGATAGCGCGAGAAACACAAATTTTTTATACACGTACTTGATTTTTAAGCGACTCGCTAAATCTCAAAACTTTCGAGAATAAATATTCTCGAAACAGCAAATCAACACCAAAAACGGAAAAACCCCTAGATCATGCAGCCCGAGTCCCGAAGAAAAACCAA
>NW_017099539.1:10941-11142 GCF_001412225.1 Nicrophorus vespilloides
TAAGATATATAAAAGGGAACAATTCTTTAATATTATAAAATAAATACAGTTAAATTAGTAGCATCATACTACTCAGAGTAAAATAGTTCTGCTTCTAGACTTGCTATAAAATAAGACTGCCGATAAAGTTGTTGTTTTTTATATTCAGCTGTCGGGTGGTCTCACGTCTAGATTCCAGTTGTGTCGGTTCAGGTGGTCAAG
>NW_017099539.1:11158-18560 GCF_001412225.1 Nicrophorus vespilloides
AATATTATAAAATAAATACAGTTAAATTAGTAGCATCATACTACTCAGAGTAAAATAGTTCTGCTTCTAGACTTGCTATTGCGCAGTGGATGCAGCTCACGCTTAATTAAAATGTATATAAGACCTAGGTCTATTATTAATGTATTTATTTTCATTGACTTATTATTTATTTTTTATAATAATAATAATAATGTTTATTGCATCAGTTCAAAGAAAAACATATACAATAATATAAAATAAATATATATAATTTAAATAAAAAGGCAACTGATACAAAGGGCAATTGACCATAGGTCTTTTTGCATATTCATTTTTATTAATAATAAATAATTTTAGTATTTTAATCATATTTTATTTTTTTTGATGTTATATTATTTTTTTTCCTAATAAATTATTATATTATGTATTTACTTATTCTTTTTTTATAAAAACACTGTTCTTCAAATTTTATAATTATTTTTTTTATGTTATATAATATTTCTTGGCCAATAAATAATTATTATTACAATTATAATCAATGTGAATTATTAAACACGAATGCGCACTTATTTAAAGAAGCATTACTTTATTCAGGAAATCATAGGCTGTACGCATCTTCTTCAGAGCCAAATCGATTAACGCGAAATTGAGCGATTCTTAATGCTCCAAGTCGATGAAATCTTTGCTCTGCGTGATTTTTGTGTCCTGGATTTTTGTTATCTACTCGAAAACAAAAACTTTTATTTTATATATCTCATGGTCAGAAATATTTGATTATTGCCGGCAAGTGGCAGATCACATGATTAATGAATAAAAGTTAAAATAATTATTATTTATTTCATATAGTTTTCCCTTTAATTATTTATGTAATTATATAAATTATTCAATAAACTATTATTTAATTACGACGTTATTATTATGTTATTATTAAATTCGCTTATAATAATTGCTTGTTTCGTTTGCATATGATTCTCTGTTCATATGTAATTCAATGTTCGTTTTCATTTTATTATTTTTTATTTTATGAATTGTGGTGCACGTCTGAATCTTCATTAGTGCATCTAGGTCAGGGAGCAGCACCCCACTGTGTTTGTGGAAGATGATTCTCTTCAGCTTTGTTTGTCTCTGAATTTTATGTGTGTTTCTTTTGCTTGTTTTCCCAAATCACCAGTGCATAGCATAACATAAACATTTGAATTTTAATAATAAATTTTGTAACTTATTGGAATTAGATTTATTTATGAATATTTTGATACATATGACGCGAAGTTTAGATTATATTTGTGTAAGCAGCAAACAATTTAAGAATTTATTGAAATGAGTTACTCGTTGAATAGTTTTTTTAAACTCTTCTTTAGTTATTTTCATTTGAATGGTTTTGTTAATAAGCAGAATTGTCGAATTTGGGCAATGATAATCCTTAAATTATTAATTAAAATATGATGAACCCATAAATAGTCCCTGTTTGGTGCGGATTATGGCTGGAGTAATTGAACCGTTTTTTTTTAGAATGATCTAACATTTTGTGGGATTAATTGGACGTCATGGACCTCAAAGAAATGTGGTTTTAATAAGATGGTGCCACATGCACATGCATGCATGCATTCAACGCGTTATTTCTGAAATTAAGTCAACTCGCTTGCAAAAAGTCTTTTTATCAAGAGAGTATGCCAGCACAACCAAGGTGGCCATTTGGCCGACATCATACTCCATAATTAATCTCAACTTGTCTATTTTATAAATCAATAAAATTTTCCCATTTAAATAATAATTTACTGTGTTTCATTTCAAAATTAAACCCGGCGTATCCGATGGGCCATCCTTTATAAGAAATTGACAGTGCCTGTGTTATAAACGTACATATTAGCATATGTAGTTGAAATTATGTAATTATCACGTCATCTAGCATATTATTTTCATTCATTCAACCAATCTCATATAATAATAGCAATAAAATTTCTATTTTTGTGTTTTTTTCTTTTAATAACATATTGTAATATGGAATGGAGGACTTTTATATCTATTCTTTAAATAACATATAATTAAAATATAATTAAATTTATGATGTTCTCGAATTTATAAATAAATGTATAACACCTATTTATGTTGATTATGTTTGTACATAAAAAATATGTAAATATGAATAAGTAAACCCAACTTGTAAAGTAGATGTGGGTATGAACTTAATTGATTTATTTTATGTATGAAATAAATCAATTCAGTTTTTAATAGTTTTCTTCTTTTGGTATTACCCGTTATTTGTAATATTTAAGAAACAGTCAACGTAAAAGAGTGTAATCTGCAAGATGTAGGAAAAAATATGTAAGTTTGAAATTTAAAAAAGTATACAATTAAGTTATATCATAGATGAGTTACACTCAAGTCAAGACAAACATTTTTTAAAATCGTTCTAATAAAGTTTATAATTTTAAATCAGAACTCACAACGTTTTCGATTAAAATCGTTAAAGATTGTAGATAACTAGTTGATTATATAATAGTACGTATTTTAATACTAGTTTATATTAGTGCAGGTAAATACAGGTATCCCCCGACTTACGAACTAGTTCCGTTCCAAAGGGTTGTTCGTAAGTCAAATTTATTCGTAGGTCGGGGAAATTTTAAAAATTTCATAATATACTTATCTTACCGTTATCATAGTTTTTACTTGTATATATGTTAAATTCCGTATTACTGATTGCATATATTTGAAAAAATAGATACTTACAAATACTTTTCAATGTAGACATCATAATTATTTAATAAAAACGACAAATGCAACAAAACAGATAGTACATCTTCCAAAAATATTATATTTTATTAAAGAAATTATCAATTTTTTACAGTTATAGTCACTAGATTATTTTTAGATTATATTTTGTTGGCAGTTATTATATATCTCCTTGTAACAAGTTAGAGCTTTTAGAATTTTGTTCGTAACAGGAGTTCGTAAGTCGGGGGATACCTGTATTTAATTTTATAACATATATATCCTTGTAACAAGTTAGAGCTTTTAGAATTTTGTTCGTAAAACAGAGAGTTCTAAGTCGGGGGATACCTGTATTTAGATTAACTAACTATTTTATTGATAAGTCGGGGGATACCTGTATTTAGATTAACTAACTATTTTATTGAATATGAATTTTGCATTCTATTTACGAGAATACTCTCATAACATTAATTTGTAACATTATTGTAACATGTACAAATTGCAAATCTGCCAATTTTGTAGGTATTTGCAAGATTATTTATTATTTAGGTCATAATTTAGAGCACTAATATATAGCTTATTTTAGTATTACAGTAAAGTAGTCAAAGTGATTTTAGATAACGAGAAAACGTAGGTTTTTGCTGCCAATGTATGTAATACATGATAGTGTACGCACCCCGTCTCATCGAGTAAGTAAGGAAACGACGATAGTGTTATTTCACTTTCGGCCCGTGATGACCTCCCACTTATTCTACACCTCGGCTAGCCTGGCTCGGGATGGTGGGACTGCCACAGCCCATGATGGAGACAGTGGATCAACANNNNGTGAGAAAAAACACCATGCACAGGTCCGGCATAAAACGCTCCAAGCTCCTTGAAAGAGAGCCCCTAATATAACCAAACCACCAAATCGTCCGCATATACTACGCAGGCATACCCGGCATCCGTCAGCTCCACAAGTAGCTCGTCCACCGCAATGTTCCACAAGCAGGGCCCAACGACGGACCCCTGCTGACATCCCATAACAAAGCTCCTGGTAACACTACCATAGCCTCCTCTAACAACAACCGTCCTGCCCTCCAGGTAAGATGACCACAAGGCCATAAGGCTATCTGGGCATCCCCTTCGGACCAACGCACCCAGAAAATATCCATGCTCCAGCCTATCTAACGCACTCTGGAAGTCTGTTTGCAGGGCATACAAACGCTTTGCCCCACATGCGGTAATCGTGTCCCCAAACTTGAGCAATGCCGTGACAGTAGACCTACCAAATCAAATCCATGCTGCGCACCATCGAATTCGCCCACGTGTTCAGCCGTACGGCCCAGCAACAGCTTTTCACATAGCTTGCCCGACACCGGCAGCAAACTAATAGGTCTGTACCCCAACGGAGAACTGACCGGCTTGTCCGTATGCAACTTCCGCAGGATAACAAGGTTCGCACACTTCCATGTGCTCGGAAACAGAGTCTTCTTGCATTCGCTTTGACGATGACCATTCCCCTGGCACCGGTAGTACCGCATCACGTCTATATGATCCCACACACCCAAACTCTGCCAGAAGGCAAACACATTCTTATGCCGCAGGAGCTCAACCCTGAGCTCTAGGGAAACCTCCATGATCGTTCCACCACGAGTGCGCGCCACTCCACAGTGCAGTGGGCACATCGTTTTTCTCCTCCATTTCCTTCAGGATAACCTCGTCGGTATACCCGTCCGCGAAACCCTCGAGATCCGCTACCAACAATTTCGGTTTCATCCTCCGAGGAGGCTCAGCTTCCAGTCCATTACTTGCAAATGCGCCAAAGCCCCTGATGGCAACCATCTCGATTCTTCAACGACGCGATCCTTTCCCCTTTCCCCACGGATTATGAACCCATAAATAGTCCCTGTTTGGTGCGGATTATGGTCTGGAGTAATTGAACCGTTTTTTTTTAGAATGATCTAACATTTTGTGGGATTAATTGGACGTCATGGACCTCAAAGAAATGTGGTTTTAATAAGATGGTGCCACATGCACATGCATGCATGCATTCAACGCGTTATTTCTGAAATTAAGTCAACTCGCTTGCAAAAAGTCTTTTATCAAGAGAGTATGCCAGCACAAGCCAAGGTGGCCATTTGGCCGACATCATACTCCATAATTAATCTCAACTTGTCTATTTTATAAATCAATAAAATTTTCCCATTTAAATAATAATTTACTGTGTTTCATTTCAAAATTAAACCCGGCGTATCCGATGGGCCATCCTTTATAAGAAATTGACAGTGCCTGTGTTATAAACGTACATATTAGCATATGTAGTTGAAATTATGTAATTATCACGTCATCGTAGCATATTATTTTCATTCATTCAACCAATCTCATATAATAATAGCAATAAAATTTCTATTTTTGTGTTTTTTTCTTTAAATAACATATAATTAAAATATAATTAAATTTATGATGTTCTCGAATTTATAAATAAATGTATAACACCTATTTATGTTGATTATGTTTGTACATAAAAAATATGTAAATATGAATAAGTAAACCCAACTTGTAAAGTAGATGTGGGTATGAACTTAATTGATTTATTTTATGTATGAAATAAATCAATTCAGTTTTTAATAGTTTTCTTCTTTTGGTATTACCCGTTATTTGTAATATTTAAGAAACAGTCAACGTAAAAGAGTGTAATTGCAAGATGTAGGAAAAAATATGTAAGTTTGAAATTTAAAAAAGTATACAATTAAGTTATATCATAGATGAGTTACACTCAAGTCAAGACAAACATTTTTTAAAATCGTTCTAATAAAGTTTATAATTTTAAATCAGAACTCACAACGTTTTCGATTAAAATCGTTAAAGATTGTAGATAACTAGTTGATTATATAATAGTACGTATTTTAATACTAGTTTATATTAGTGCAGGTAAATACAGGTATCCCCCGACTTACGAACTAGTTCCGTTCCAAAGGGTTGTTCGTAAGTCAAATTTATTCGTAGGTCGGGGAAATTTTAAAAATTTCATAATATACTTATCTTACCGTTATCATAGTTTTTACTTGTATATATGTTAAATTCCGTATTACTGATTGCATATATATGTATATAATTAGAATAGAAATAATACTTACAAATACTTTTCAATGTAGACATCAAATTATTTAATAAAAAACGACAAATGCAACAAAACAGATAGTACATCTTCCAAAAATATTATATTTTATTAAAGAAATTATCAATTTTTGTTTGGACAGTTATTTTTTATAGGTATATCTCCTTGTAACAAGTTAGAGCTTTTAGAATTTTGTTCGTAAAACAGAGAGTTCGTAAGTCGGGGGATACCTGTATTTAGATTAACTAACTATTTTATTGATTATGAATTTTGCATTCTATTTACGAGAATACTCTCATAACATTAATTTGTAACATTATTGTAACATGTACGAATTGCAAATCTGCCAATTTTGTAGGTATTTGCAAGATTATTTATTATTTAGGTCATAATTTAGAGCATTAATATATAGCTTATTTTAGTATTACAGTAAAGTAGTCAAAGTGATTTTAGATAACGAGAAAACGTAGTTTTTGCTGCCAATGTATGTAATACATGATGTGTACGCACCCCGTCTCATCGAGTAAGTAAGGAAACGATGATAGTGGTATTTCACTTTCGGCCCGTGAGGACCTCCCACTTATTCTACACCTCGGCTAGCCTGCTCGGGATGGTGGGACTGCCACAGCCCATGATGGAGACAGTGGATCAACAATAGATGCACTTCTCCATTCCCTGCCCTGACAAGTGAGCACCACGTGATACGAGGTCTCCTCCTCCGCACACGCAGCAAGATCGTTGGCGGCACCCACGCCAAACAGGTAAGCATTGAGCTGCCATGTCCAGTGAGAAAAAACACCATGCACAGGTCCGGCATAAAACGCTCCAAGCTCCTTGAAAGAGAGCCCCTAATATAACCAAACCACCAAACCGTCCGCATATACTACGCAGGCATAACCGGCATCCGTCAGCTCCACAAGTAGCTCGTCCACCGCAATGTTCCACAAGCAGGACCCCTGCTGACATCCCATAACAAAGCTCCTGGTAACACTACCATAGCCTCCTCTAACAACAACCGTCCTGCCCTCCAGGTAAGATGACCACAAGGCCATAAGGCTATCTGGGCATCCCCTTCGGACCAACGCACCCAGAAAATATCCATGCTCCAGCCTATCTAACGCACTCTGGAAGTCTGTTTGCAGGGCATACAAACGCTTTGCCCCACATGCGGAAATCGTGTCCCCAAACTTGAGCAATGCCGTGACAGTAGACCTACCAATAGCTTGCTTGCCCGACACCGGCAGCAAACTAATAGGTCTGCGGAGAACTGACCGGCTTGTCCGTATGCAACTTCCGCAGGATAACAAGGTTCGCACACTTCCATGTGCTCGGAAACAAAGTCTTCTTGCATTCGCTTTGACGATGACCATTCCCCTGGCACCGGTAGCACCGCATCACGTCTATATGATCCCACACACCCAAACTCTGCCAGAAGGCAAACACATTCTTATGCCGCAGGAGCTCAACCCTGAGCTCTAGGGAAACCTCCATGATCGTTCCACCACGAGTGCGCGCCACTCCACAGTGCAGTGGGCACATCGTTTTTCTCCTCCATTTCCTTCAGGATAACCTCGTCGGTATACCCGTCCGCGAAACCCTCGAGATCCGCTACCA
>NW_017099539.1:18585-18843 GCF_001412225.1 Nicrophorus vespilloides
TTAGTGCTCGTTTTTTTCTACAAAGACTTGCTTTTGAGTTTGCACAAATTCGGTTTCACCCTCCGAGGAGGCTCAGCTTCAAGTCCACTACTTGCAAATGCGCCTAAGCCCCTGATGGCAACCATCTCGATCCTTCAACGCCGCGATCCTTTCCCCTTTCCTCACGGATTTTAGTGCTCGTTTTTTTCTACAAAGACTTGCTTTTGAGTTTGCTCCGTTAAATTTCAAAACTCTCGAACACGTGTTCTCGAGTTTCAG
>NW_017099539.1:18858-21851 GCF_001412225.1 Nicrophorus vespilloides
AAAAAATCATAAAACGCCAATTGCGCAACACAAATAGTAATAACGAACGAAAATTAAACCAAATAATTGTACGTAATTAATAACCCAAGAAAACACTATAACTTAAACAGAAAAAGTTCTCCCCTCGAACACGTGTCGAGTCCACAATTAATGTATTAACACCACTGCCGCAAATGCAGCAAGTCCTAAGTGATTACACAACACCGCGAAAAAGTTCTCTTTTCAAGCTTTAGTGGAAAATAAATTTCCACTTACCTTATGTAACGGCTCGACACGTGTGTTGGCCACGCCGCGGTCGGCCGGCAGCACCCCGTGCGTCGGAAGACAATCCAGCAGCTAAGTCCGTCTTTTAATCACAACAATTGGCACAATTACACTTCAATAATTAGCACCAAGAAAAATTAATCATCAAACACCAGATTAATTGCACAGAATATAAGTCCAATCGCTACCGCTCGGATTCACTTGCGTACGCTCGCTATTGCTCTCGCCGGCACGTCCGCTGAACGAAGAGTGAATTAGAATCAATAGAAGCAAAATAAAATTATACAAAATAAAATAACCAAATAAACTCAAAACTCTCTCCCAGGAGCTCCGCTCAACCCTCCCCTGGGCGCCACGGGATCCTCCGTAGAGCTATTGCCTCGTTAAAAAACTCCGCGAGCGCCCTTAAACCAGCATCACTAGACACCAGCCGACTCAAATCCGTAACTCCCCCGACCACCACTATCTCCAATATCCCACACCTCTCCCTTAGTTCCCTATACCGCTCGCACGTGAGCAACACATGGTACGAGGTCTCCTCCCCCGCACCACATACGCAGCCAGGATCCTCGGTAGCACCCACGCTGGACTAGTAAGCGTTAAAGCTACCATATCCAGTGAGAAAAAACACAGTGTGCAGGTCAGGCATGAAACACTCCAGGATCCTATACAGGGAGCTCCTAACAAAGCCGAACAGCGTCCTTCCCTTGCGAGAGCATCATTCTCTTCCATGCCTCACACCTGGCAGTCTTGCACTCATGATTATACCGACTCCAGTGACGTTCCCACCCGAGCCTCTGGTCCTTGTACTCCATGGTCCACCAAGTGAGCTTAGGGCGCCTCAAACCCCTGGAACACTTGAAGCACCCTCGGTCAGCCTCCAGCAGGCACTCATCACATCGATGTGATCACGCACACTCAAGCTTTGCCAGAAAGCAAAGACACTCTTCCGCCGCAGCAGCTCGACTTTCAGCTCGGTAGAGACCTCCATTATTGTACCACCACGAGTACGCGCCACGACCCTCTTTCTTTTCCGCCATTTGCTTGAAGATGACCTCACCGGTGTAACCGTCCGGGTAACTCCCCAGTCCCACAACCAACAACTTCGGCTTCATCCTCCGCGGAGGTTCGGCCTCCAGACCACTGCTTGCAAATGCACCGGAACTCCCGATGGCACCCATTTCCTCCCATTTGCCGCCTCTATCACGAGCCCGTCTTTTGCGAGTCGCAGCTTCAAGTTGCTCACCCCCTCCACCCTGGGTCACACCTCGGTCAACACCTTGCCACACCTCGGTCAACACCTTGCCACACCTCGGTCAACACCTTGCCACTAATCCTGGTCTCTGACGACCACGACATTAACCGGAGCATCCTTCAGCACCGCAATTCTCTCTCCCGTCGTCGGCGGCGGCCTGTCCTCTACGATCGGGCGAGGAGCCCTCGCCTTCTCAGCATAAGTGACACCAGCCCCTGGCGCGGCTCTCTCAGTGGTCACCCCAGCCGCACGTCCTCCTCCAGCGGCGAACCCCTGCTCAACAAAGCTAGACATAAGCTCCAGCTTAGCGTTCGATGCCCTGAATCGAGCCACCAACTCCACGATTGTGGCAATAAACCATTTGTGGCCATGCGCCAACTCAACGCACAGCGCAGCAGGCGCCTTCCTCATTTCAATTAACTCCGCATTATGTTGGGAAAGCGTAGCCGCGGTGATCACCTCCCCTTCTGCAAAGATGACGCCCCCACCCATCGCTTCCCACGTCAGCGACGTCGTACTACCCCCGGCACTGGTTCCCCCAGAATCCTCCGCCTCCGACTCGCTTATCGACGGCGGTGGAGCCACCGAACCCGTTGATACCCGACCGGCCTTCTCCGACGTCCTCGACATCCTAGCCGTCCCCACCTTCTTATACATCGCGGTTCAGTTAAATTTATTACCCGGGAAAAAGTGTAAAAAAAAGTTGGCCCTTATGGGTCCTTAGGGTTGGTCATATGGTGGTCCTGAGGGGTGCCGGTCAAAAAAGATAGCAAAAATTCAGCAAAAGGGTCCAAGTCCAGATGGAAGGGCTCGCGATGTTAGTTGAGCCACGGGGGTAAAGTCCGTAAAGGACGCCGGAGAAAAGAAAAACAAATAAAAAGAAAATAACTAATAATAAAACGGTCAAGATGACCACCCGAAGGGGGTCCACCTGGCCGGTGGTCAATCCTCGTTGAAGCCACCCGACCGACTGCATCAAGGGTCAGCACTGCTATGATTATTGCAAAGGGATGAATATAAGTGAAATGCACCGGTCAGTTCACTCGAATTCCGTACGCGAAGCGACTACCGGTCAGTAATAGGTTTGGTCAATTAGCGTACTCCCCCTGCGAGCCGCGGTGCTCGAAATAATAATGAATTGGCCGAGCCAATTCAATTAACTGCCGCAATCGCAGGACTGATTGGCTTTAAATTAAAATTAAAAGAAGAGGTTGGGGGTATGAATCCCAGGGGGGGCAGCGCTGACCAGAGGTCTGCAGGCCGAGACGGTCAGGGAGAGTCTCCACGGTCCACTCCGTGTCCAGGCTTCGACCCAAGTGCTCGGGGTTTTGAACGACGACGATGACGTCACTTTTCACGATCACGCACCGGCTAGATGACGTTGGTCCGAATAATTAGTTCCACCCAAGTCCGGATGAACGCGGATGGGCGCGAGCCGCCGAAAATTACGTTCCCGAAGTTACGATGTCCGGCC
>NW_017099540.1:0-3862 GCF_001412225.1 Nicrophorus vespilloides
GCTACCTCTACAAAGTAATTGACTTATAAATTCACAGTGAGTGATGCCAATCTAATTAAGGAGAAACGGAGATTAAGAAAGATCGTGAGTCTGTGATCCGTCAGATAAAACTCTTCTGAAGAGATCGACAAAACAATTAAAGATTGCATTGGAATGAGAAAACCTAAGCAGAGTATACCACTTATTCGCAAACCAGATGGTACTTTGGCAAGAAGCGACAGGGACAAAGTCTTCCCATTTCAACTATCTAATGGTGAAGAAGGTGGAAGGTGGCACAGATTATCATCAATGCAAAACCTGGAAAAGTAGCTGATAACGTCACTTCCTCCAGACCACTCAGCCTGATTCCAGTCTTATCAAAACTTGAGAAGCTGCTGCTGCAAATAGTACACTTATGCATCTCGATAGAAAACAAAAGAGAACCACCCAAACCAACGGTTCCGGAGATGACGCATACAGTAAATCATTGTCGAAGTCCATTTAATAGTCCTTTTTTCTCTTATTAACCAATTTGTAAAGCTTGTTATTTATGAAAGTATATGAAATTATTATGAAAATATATGAATATAGATCATATAAAAAACACATTTCAATACTAATAGTATAAATTATTAATGCCAATATAATCATTTAATAATTTCCTTAATTTTTAAATAAGCTGTATCACATTTTTGTTCTCAGAGTACCATTTCTTAAGTTTATCAACATCCACGCATGATGAATTTATATGAAAATCTGCAATAAAACCATATAAATAAATTTAATATTAAATGTTTAACATACACTATATAAAGCAAAGAAAATTCCATTAAAATCAAAAAGAAAATCAATATAATAATTTGCATAAAAAGATTAACCGGAGAGTATAACTCCAATGTTTAGGATTTCTTGTTGGAAATCAAATGCTTTATTATATGCGGAGATCAAAAATTTCAATACTTTTGACAAATTTGTGTTTTCTGCAACAAAAAAAAGATTATTGTAATACAAATTTAAGAATTAGTCTAAATATCATTAAGTGTTTTTCCAGCTTAATTTCAAGATCACACTCATTCTTCTTAAGATTGTTAATTATTGATTACATAACTTTACTTTGATTCAATTCAATTATTTTTTCATTTATATTGCTCCTCTTTGCGTTCATACTATTGTNNNNTCTTTTGCTTGTTTTCCCAAATCACCAGTGCATAGCATAACATAAACATTTGAATTTTAATAATAAATTTTGTAACTTATTGGAAAATTTAGATTTATATATAGGGTTTAATATTTTTTTGTATATAAGTTGTCAGCTCTAATGTTTGACATTTGTCATCTGCTGTTATTGAGATTATAAATATGGTCGCTATACAAAAGAACAATGTAATGTGATGGTTAAAACACATTACAAATATGGCTAAAGTTTTGAAGAGACTGTTCGAATAGTCTTTTTAATAATCATCTTTAGTTATTCTCAGATATTCATTCATTTGAATGGTTTTATTAATAAGCAGAATTGTCGAATTTGGGCAATGATAATCCTTAAATTATTAATTAAAATATGATGAACCCATAAATAGTCCCTGTTTGGTGCGGATTATGGACTGGAGTAATTGAACCGTTATTTTTTGAGAATGATCTAACATTTTGTGGGATTAATTGGATGTCATGGACCTCAAAGAAATGTGGTTTTAACCAGATGGTGCCACATGCACATGCATGTAAAGATAACATTTTCCTGGTCGTGTGATTTCCAGAAATGACTTGTGACTTGACGCCATGTGATTTTTACCTTTAAGGTTTTGTAAATTCCAAGAGCTATACTAATAAACCACAAACAATTCCTAAACTGAAAACAGATTCAACGCGTTATTTCTGAAATTAAGTCAACTCGCTTGCAAAAAGTCTTAGAAAATTTTATCAAGAGAGTTAGTGTATGCCAGCACAGCCAAGGTGGCCATTTGGCCGACATCATACTCCATAATTAATCTCAACTTGTCTATTTTATAAATCAATAAAATTTTTCCATTTAAATAATAATTTACTGTGTTTCATTTCAAAATTAAATCCGGCGTATCCGATGGGCCATCCTTTATAAGAAATTGACAGTGCCTGTGTTATAAACGTACATATTAGCATATGTAGTTGAAATTATGTAATTATCACGTCATCATAGCATATTATTTTCATTCATTCAACCAATCTCATATAAATTTCTATTTTTGTGTTTTTTTTTCTTTTAAATAACATATAGAGTGTAATATGGAATGGAGGACTTTCATGTATGAAATAAATCAATTCAGTTTTTAATAGTTTAATCTTTTGGTATTACCAGTTATTTGTAATATTTAAGAAATAGTCAACGTAAAAGAGTGTAATCTGCAAGATGTAGGAAAAAATATGTAAGTTTGAAATTTAAAAAAGTATACAATTAAGTTATATCATAGATGAGTTACACTCAAGTCAAGACAAACATTTTTTAAAATCGTTCTAATAAAGTTTATAATTTTAAATCAGAACTCACAACGTTTTCGATTAAAATCGTTAAAGATTGTAGATAACTAGTTGATTATATAATAGTACGTATTTTAATACTAGTTTATATTAGTGCAGGTAAATACAGGTATCCCCCGACTTACGAACTAGTTCCGTTCCAAAGGGTTGTTCGTAAGTCAAATTTATTCGTAGGTCGGGGAAATTTTAAAAATTTAAAATATACTTATCTTACCGTATCATAGTTTTTACTTGTTTTTACTTGTATATATGTTAAATTCCGTATTACTGATTGCATATATTTGAAAAAATAGATACTTACATATACTTTTCAATGTAGACATCATAATTATTTAATAAAAACGACAAATGCAACAAAACAGATAAAAAATTATATTTTATTAAAGAAATTATCAAATTTTGTTTGGACAGTTATTTTTTATAGCTATATCTCCTTGTAACAAGTTAGAGCTTTTAGAATTTTGTTCGTAAGTCAGAGAGGCCCCCGGCCATGGGGGCATACACCAAGTTATAAAACTCGTTCCCGCGCCGCCACCCCAGAATAATATGTTAAAATCAAAACAAAAGAAATTCGCATCAATAATAATTAAAACCAATAGAACGCCAGTATAATAGACGAGCGGGGGCAAAACCACTTTTTGCCACACGAGGCAAAAAGTGCCTATAGCGCACATAAGAAAATACCGCATATGGCCCGCTTGACCATCAACTTAAAATAAATTAAATCAAATTAAATAGAATCCAAAAATAAATAACCAAATCAATTAAACCCAAATTAACGTAATCAAAATCATATAAAATCAAAATCAACTCAAAAACCGTAGAAAAACAAAATAACTAAATCAAAATAAACCAAAATAACTAAACCAAAAAATAAACCCCTCCGCAGAGCAATTGCCTCGTTGGAGAACTCCGCAAGCGCCCTATACCCATCCTCGCTAGACACCAGCCGACTCGGGTACGTTACGCCCCCAGCACTCACAATCTCCAGAATCCCGCACCTCCTCCTCAACTAACCGTACAGCTGACAAGTGAGCACCACGTGATACGAGGTCTCCTCCGCACCGCACACGCAGCAAGGATCGTTGGCGGCACCCACGCCAAACAGGTAAGCATTGTAGCTGCCACGTCCAGTGAGAAAAAACACCGTGCACAGGTCCGGCATAAAACGCTCCAAGCTCCTTGAAAGAGAGCCCCTAATATAACCAAACCACCAAATCGTCCGCATATACTCGAAACCCTCGAGACCCGCTACCAACAATTTCGGTTTCATCCTCCGAGGAGGCTCAGCTTCAAGTCCACTACTTGCAAATGCGCCAAAGCCCCTGATGGCAACCATCTCGATCCTTCAACGCCGCGATCCTTTCCC
>NW_017099540.1:3876-9522 GCF_001412225.1 Nicrophorus vespilloides
TTTCAAAACTCTCGAACACGTGTTCTCGAGTTTCAGTTTAATTATCCCCAATTAGCAGATATCGCGGTCAGACTCGCGGAATTGGTCCCAGCAGGATGTTGACAATGTTTTTAGTCATCGTGGGATCCTGTAAATTAAAACAAAACCAATTAAATTCCCAAGAAAAAAAATCATATTATTGTACCATTATTGTACCACCACGAGTACGCGCCACGACCCTCTTCCTTTTCCGCCATTTGCTTGAAGATGACCTCACCGGTATAACAGTCCGGGTAACTCCCCAGTCCCACAACCAACAGCTTCAGCTTCATCCTCCGCGGAGGTTCGGCCTCCAGACCACTGCTTGCAAATGCACCGAAACTCCTGATGGCACCCATTTCCTCCGCATTTGCCGCCTCTATCACAAGCCCGTCTTTTGCGAGTCGCAGCTTCAAGCTGCTCATCCCCTTCACTCTGGGTCGCAACTCGGTCAACACCTTGCCCCTAATCCTGGTCTCTGACGACCACGACATTAACCGGAGCATCCTTCAGCACCGCAATTCTCTCTCCCGTCGTCGGCGGCGGCCTGTCCACACGATCGGGCGAGCCCTCGCATTCTCAGCATAAGTGACACCAGCCCCTGGCGCGGCTCTCTCAGTGGTCACCCCAGCCTCAACTCAACGCACAGCGCAGCAGGCGCCTTCCTCATTTCAATTAACTCCGAATTATGTTGGGAAAGCGTAGCCGCAGTGATCTCCACCCCTTCTGCAAAGATGACGCCCCCACCCATCGCTTCCCACGTCAGCGACGTCATACACCCCCGGCACTGGTTCCCCCAGAATTCTCCGCCTCCGACTCGCTTATATACGGCGGTGGAGCCACCGAACCCGTTGATACCCGACCGGCCTTCTCCGACGTCCTCGACATCCTAGCCGTCCCCACCTTCTTAGACATCGCGGTTCAGTTAAATTTAGTACCCGGGCAAAAGTGTAAAAAAAAGTTGGCCCTTATGGGTCCTTAGGGTTGGCCATACGGTGGCCCTGAGGGGTGCCGGTCAAAAAAGATGGAGGAGATAGCAAAAATTCGGCAAAAGGGTCCAAGTCCAGACGGAAGGGCTCGCGATGTTATTTGAGCCAAAGGGGTAAAGTCCGTAAAGGACGCCGGAGAAAAGAAAAAACAAATAAAAAAAATATAACTAAAAAGATGACCACCCGAGGGGGGTCCACCTGGCCGGTGGTCAATCCTCGTCGAAGACACCCGACCGACGGCATCAAGGGTCAGCACTGCTATGATTATTGCAAAGGGATGAATATAAGTGAAATGCACCGGTCAAGTTCACTCGCACCCCGTACGCGAAGCGACTACCGGTCAGTAATAGGTTTGGTCAATTAGGGTACTCCCCCCTGCGAGCCGCGGTGCTCGAAATAATAATGAATTGGCCGTGCCAATTCAATTAACTGTCGCAATCGCAGGACTGATTGGCTTTAAATTAAAATGAAAAGAAGAGGTTGGAGGGGTATGAGACAGAGGCAGCGCTGACCAGAGGTCTGCAGGCCGAGACGATCAGGGAGAGTCTCCTCGGTCCACTTCGTATCCAGGCTTCGACCCAAGTGCTCGGGGTTTCGAACGACGGCGACGTCGACGACGATGACGTCACTTTCCACGATCACGCAACGGCTAGATGACGTTGGTCCGAATAATTAGTTCCACCCAAGTCCGGATGAACGCGGATGGGCGGGTAGGGGCGTGCAACGTCGAGCCGCCGAAAATTACGTTCCCGAAGTTACGATGTCCGGCCGCCGAGCCACGATCCCTGATCAGAGGATGTTTAACGGTCAGTAAGTGTGAAGATCGGTCAGCAAACATTTTCGCTGAGTCACGGAAACACGCTCCGCACTATAGAAAGATTAGGCCAGCCGCGATAAGAACGCACTATCTTGCCGCACAAAAAACATGGATTTTAGTGCACCATTTTTTCCACGTAGACTTGATTTTAAGTTTGCACGTTTGAATTTCAAAACTTACGACCCACGTGTTCGCCACTTAAATGCACCTAATTAG
This sequence comes from Nicrophorus vespilloides, assembly GCF_001412225.1. Lineage (NCBI taxonomy): Eukaryota > Metazoa > Arthropoda > Insecta > Coleoptera > Silphidae > Nicrophorus > Nicrophorus vespilloides. The sequence goes on from NW_017099540.1 coordinate 5,917, forward strand.
CGTCAATCGCGGTCAGGCTAGCAGAAATGGTCTTATTAAAAATTGCTGTAATGTTAAGCGTCGTGAAACCCTAAAAATAGAAATAATAAACCTATTAAAAACCCAAAAAAAGTTAAATATTCGCCATGTTGCTCAATAGAAATAATAAGAACCCATAATTTATACCAAAAATTAATTGCGCATTAAATCCCGAAAATAGAACACTTTACACAATAGAAAAGTTCGCACCTCGAGTACGTGTCGAGTCCACAAATTAGTTACTTACAACACTGCTGCAATTGCAGCTATACTCAAAAATTACGCAACACCGATGAAGTTCTCTGTTCAGAAAAGTGGAAATAAATTTCCACTTACCTTATATATTCGGCTCGGGCGTCGGAGAACGATCCAGCAGCTGATTTCCGTCTTGTAATCCCAATAGGCACAATTAACACTACACTGATAACACCAACTCAATAAACACCATACATTAATTAATCACTAAGTTCAAATCGCCACTACTCGGATCGATCCGCGTACGCTCGCTATAGCTCTCGATGGTAAGTCCGCTTCGCTCACTCACTGAACGAAGAGTAAGTAGATAGGGAATCTTTGGTTGGTGATCGGTTTCCTCACGAGAACCCATGTCGGGGTGAGGGGAGGGACCCTCCGAAGACCCTTCCGGTGTCCCCTTTAAAAAATTAAATCTATCTAACTGTTCCTGGGACAGCCTGCAGAGAAAAAAATATAAATTGAGAGCAAGAACTAAGGGGGTGAAACGTATTACAGGAGGGCTTGACCAGTGGTCTGCAAGCCGCCCTCGGTCAAGACCTCAAGAGAACAGGTCGGACCGCGTCCACGGACACGCAATAATTTCTCTGAGTCACGCAGTTGCGGTAAAAAACGCACGGTCAGAACCGAAGTTCAAGATCACGTGCTGATAGATAACCAAGTCGTCGCGGAGCAGCTGACTCCGCGCGCAAACACACCGCGTCACAATTTTATCGGCGCCTTATCCCCCGCCTAAAATACACGCACTTAATTTTAAATCGACTCGCTAAATCTCAAAACTTTCGAGAATTAATATTCCACGAATAGAAAAACGTCCCCTACAGCCACCTACCTTACAGTCCAAGCTCGTGCACGCCTCCCACACCCAATCACGCAGACGGGCGAAGCAGCACCCACAGTGGCGCCGATAACAAAGATCGCAGCACTGATAGATCCAATCACATCATTAAACTGACCACAATAAACTTAAATCACTTTACTAATAACCCGTAAGCATGTGCGCTCGACGAGGAGTGAGTAGATAGGTGATTGGTGATCGGTTTTCTGAAGGGATCCCTCTCGTAGAACCTGGTCGAAAATGTTTTACCTGGTCGGGGCCCCAAACAAAGACCCCGCCGAAAAGTTTCGAAGAAGGTTACAGGCTTACTCAAATTCGCGGGGGTTGTTAGCTACAACCCGTCGCAGCCATGAGAACCGGATTGGTTATACCAGCTCAATTCCGTCCAGAATTAGTACTTGAAGAATTAATTTAATTTAAAAAAGGCGTAATTTTTAAGAAATTTGATATTCTTATCAGAATATAACGAGTTTCATTTTTAACAAATCAAAATCGGTTTTGTTAATCATTTTTAATTAAAAACAAGTTTCTAGGTAACACCTATAATATTAATTATAAATAAGTCCATAATAAACGAAGGAATAAAATTTAATGTTGTTATTGTTTCAGCTCATTGTTGAAGAGTATGTACAAACAATGGAATTGTTAGTGAATGATTATAGGTTCACTATGTACAATATCTACTACAAGAGAGTGCTTGTTGTGTGGATAACATTGGCGTTCTGCGTACCTTTCAGTTTATTTTTTACGGTCTGACGAGCTTAACTTTATTTGGACTTGGCATCAGATGGTTAATTTTCTTTTCTATGTGGATCAAATTCAAAATAGCTAGAAACCTAGAAAGATATCTCGCACATGTAAATGAGCAATTGCTGAGACACAATTAGCTTGAGATCCTGACAATAATTGTGCCTGCAAAGTGCACAGACCGTTTGCAAATTAGCGTAGTGCAGCAGGAAAGAAATGTCAATAGGTGGGAGTAAAGAATGGACATCAGCGCTCATGATATTGTTATACACGGTTGCAGGACTACTTGTTTTCGCATTGCAAATAGTACGTAAGGGTAGATGTACTGCTGCTCATAGATTTAGGAGGCGTATTCGGATAGAGACCCTTTCCGAATCCGCAACAATTTTAATTGCTTGTTTACATTTTCTTGTTATATCATTGCTTTAATCTATTTAGTATTGATTAATTTCTGTTTATATTATATTCCTACTTCAATAGTTGCTTCATTTGTCTCAGGAAATATATAAAATAAGAAATCTGCATGATGTAATTACATTGGCTTACTCTGACAAACGCCGAAACTTACATAATAGAAATCCGGGGAATATCCTGGTTTTTGCACCAAGGGAGTCAATGTAAGAATCATTAATACTAGAAATAGAAAAGAGACCTGTTGTTTATGATAGGGGGTTAATAGCTTACAAATATTGTAATAAACGGAAGAAAGCATGATAAGAAGTAACGATTCCATTGCAAATAGGTAAGTAGATTATTCAGAATCATATATAGTCTATAGGGAGACTAATAGCCAAATCGTTAAGTCGCCCTACCTGGCAGCAATAGGGCTATCGTTTATCATGAATGGACAGTCAAATGAATGAGGTTCAGCATATGGACAGTCAGCTAAGTCGATGGACAATGACAGTGTTAAGGATAGCAGCGATACACAGACAAAGGGAATAGTGGAATCGCAGAGCATCATACAGTACTCGACAGCATCAATATACTGAAGTTAACTACAAACGGCAGCCAACCAACAAATTACAGAAGAATATAATGGTAAAAACTTCCATTAGGAAATGTCTACCGCCATTAGATTTAATTAATATTTGCAGGAATAACATTGTAAATTAAATATACTATGACATAATAAAAAAATATATATATAGTCTATAATAAATAAACTTGTATCTATTAAAATGTATATGATTCGATGTTAACTAATAATGTGTTGGCGCCAGGTAACTTATAGTGTTGGCATAGATTTAATGGAAAATCGTTGTGTAAAGTGATAATAGCATATTTACTATTTCTTTAGTTATTTTTGTTGTAGAGATGCCTTCATAAGATATCATCTGCCATTAAATATACTGTTGGATCGAGAATGGGAAGCAAAAAGAAATGGGTTTATTATAATTACATGTTGTTTCTAATTCCGCACATATAATTCAGAGAAACTATGAAAGTTGTGTAGAAAACAAGAAAGAATTTGAGGATGGTCAAAGCTATTTAAACGATTTCAACAAATGCAAGAATTTTAAGGAAACCACGAATATACAGATACAGAACTAGAAAATACCAGAAATACAGATATAGATTGAAGAGCATCCGAAGCTTTTATAAATAATCGGTAAAGAATCACTTAGTAAAAATTGTTACTAAGTTATTTGCCGATTTTCAAATAATTTTGTCCCAAAAGAATCAGCTTACGAGCAATACAAAAAATGTGGTAATCAGAATAGAACGGTTTCTCAACTTTCAGTTCAGTT
>NW_017099540.1:9542-10312 GCF_001412225.1 Nicrophorus vespilloides
ATTTATATGAATCTGTAAGTATTTTATTGTAAAGTAAATACTATTTATACTTAATTAGTTTTTATCTTATAGTTTCGAGGTAAAACAAATGTAATAACTAATTATGTCTTTTCAGTCATGGGTTACAAAGTCAACAAATAAAGTTGTATACAGCGATCAAAATCAAATAATCGATTTGAACGCAAGACAATGAACAACTGTTAATGATAAATTAACTATAAACGAGCATATTAATTGTTACCAGGAAGTGACGTATGAAATTAATGAGGGTAATGTAAATATTACTGAACAGAATAATTTGAGACAAATTTCAATGTTATGATATCGTTTGCAGTTTATTGGAAACACCCTATGCTCAACGCAATAATATTGAACGACAAGACATTACTTTTCCTCGGCCACTGTCTGCATTAATTATTCTTTATAAAGATAGAAAACATGGACAAACATTTTCGAGATCTTTCAAAACTCCATGGTACAATAATCATAAATGGCTGTCCAGTTGCACATTCAAAAATTCATTATTTTGTTGGCCGTGTTTATTATTGTCCAATTACAAACAAACAGTTTGTGTGACACAAGGATATTGATGTTAAAAGCATTCCAAAGAACACATGCAGAACTTCCTATCACTGAACCTTACGTTTCAGTGATAGGAAGTTCTGCTCATAAGATTCTCTCATATTAGCGATTTTGTTGAGATTGAACGAAGAAGTTAAGAAGAACAGAAAACTTAAGTTATTTGTTGGATGTTACAGTCACACTGGTAA
>NW_017099540.1:10319-11788 GCF_001412225.1 Nicrophorus vespilloides
TACCAAACACTAATAATTTTAAAGAATTGTTTAATATGTTGATTAATCGCGATTTGGATATGCAAATACCGGACGTGGGGTCACTGATAGAGGCACAGACAAACATATTGATACACAAAATAGTAAAAATAATAAGACCCAGATAGATCTGTCTTTTGCTGCGACACCCATGATCACACCACGAGAACAAGACGGAATATAAGGATGGAATAAAATTCAACTAATATAATGAACAGGAGTTTGCTGTCTGCATTGGAGAGGATAGTATTGCAGATCCATCAAGAGATAAAAGATGCTTTGTATTAGCTGTTCAAGTTAACGATTCCGAAGATTTACTTGAAAAATCTCATTGCGTTTTGTCTTATTTATAAAGGTTTATTAATAAATTAGGCGAATTGAAGGAAAGATGTATAGGTTTCCACGATATACACGCAACTGCATCTAATTTATATGTCATTATTACTAATGTTTTAAAGCCTTTAAATTATCAAACAAAATTAATTGCACAATGTTACGATGTTACTCACTTAATTAACTTTAATCCTTCAGAATGGATCCAACTACATCCAAAATTGCAGATTGTTTTTTGCCATGATATCTTCAATTCCGCATTTATTTCATCAGTGTGCGAAAAGAAACTTTTTTCTGAAATCGGTTATCCAAAAGAGTTTTCTTATGGTTAGCAAATCATACCGGTCTTCACTTTCATGTGTTCTGCATATTGTAAATACTGAATGTCACATGAACATTTTAGCAAAATATAATTCGCTTTCTTAACAGCGGTTTATTGTCAAATATTCAGTATTACAGATACACTTTTCAATGCCTTATAAAACAAATCTTTGGATGTTTATCAGTGTCAAAACTGATTTGCGTGAAGATACAGATCGCATCGTATTTATTGGCCAAGAAACAGAATACAAAAGAAAATAAAACAAATTGACAATAAGTACTTTTGGCCAAAAGGAACCGAATCAGTTTTTTCAAATAAAAATAAAAGATCAACTGATAGATTTGTAAGGCCTAGAAGTGTTTGAGTTCTGCATCAGCAACTTAAGGAGCCGAAGGCGTCCGAATTAATATATTTTTAAATTTTTTGCGGCATACCTAGTAGAGAGAACACACATCGTAGATAATATTATATCACAAATTGATACGCGTTTTATTGATATAGGTTCGATGTTATAAATTTCTTTGGAGGATAACTCGAAATTCAAACACTACAGCGTTTTATTGATATAGGTTCGATGTTATAAATTTCTTTGGAGGATAACTCGAAATTCAAACACTACAGCGATTCGTTTCCAATGGCTTTGTTGAATAGTTTAATCGAACAATTCGCCGATAACTTGATAAACCACCGTTGATAAACGAACGTAGTGTCGTTTATAAAGATATTTTATTCCATTCTTTAGGTATTGAACATATACTAAGGTTCTTTGTTGAAAATGAATTTACATAGATATTCC
>NW_017099541.1:0-10378 GCF_001412225.1 Nicrophorus vespilloides
GTTAAAATATATTATATTGTGTTCATTGACTTTGGTCTAACCTTTTACTAAAACCCTCTCAGACTCCACAACTGCAGAAATATAAGAAGATCCACTGTGTCCAAATTCCATTCCCGGGACACGACATATAAAATTTTGGTGGCAGCGGCGTACGAACTCAAATAGTCCGAGTACCAAGTTCCAACATCAAAAGTTAAAGATAGCAGTGAATACGCTATCGATATAAAATTTTGGTATCAGCGGTACTCGAACTCTCAGCGTGACCAAGCACCGTCATAAGTCAACAACATCCAGGATTGAAGCCAAATAATCAGGAATCAACTCCCGTTGGCAGAGCGGTCGTGTTACTCATCCTTGGTCGAAACTTGCAACGATTCAACTTCGAATTTTTGGTTCCTCCGAGTCTAATTGCGGCAGAGGGCAAACCAATTCCAGAAACTACGACGGTCCAGGAATCAACAAAGTATAAACCGACGGAAAGGAAGAACAATGTTCAAACTCATGTAAGTGGATATTCAATTATTTTTGTATCATTATCGTTGTGTAAATCATTGAGCTGCTGTTTTCGTTATTGAATTACCGTTCTGAACGAGCAAAATATTAATTTTCGGTCGTATACTCTTTTTCAATTCAAAGATTTTCGTTCATTTTACATTTATTAGTTTCTATTCTCCTTTTTTTTTTTAATTAAGAAAACTTTCTCTTGTGTCTTTTGATTTTTGATTCTCTCAAAAAAAAAAAAATCTTTTCAAAATGGTTAATAACAGGTCGCTAGAGTCTGCCTCTGTAGCAGCACACAATCCTAATACCCAAGACATTAATACTTCTAATAACTCTCTCGAGAACTTTATTCAACAACAAGCCTTGCAAAACATTCTGAATTTCCATTACAATGGTAATCCATCAACTCTCGAATATTTCATAGCAAAGTGTAACAACCTAATCGAAAGTGAAAGAGTTCGACACATAGAACCTCAAATCATAAATTCTATAACTTCAAGCTTTGTTGGCGAAGCAGAACAATTCATTAGAGGAAAAGATTATAATTGGCATGAATTACGGAGTGCATTAATAAAAAGATTTTCTGAATCTTCAGATGTTGCATATTGGAGGAACAAACTGAATGTATGTCACCAAGGTGATGATGAATCAGTTTTTTCATTTAAGATGCGCTTAAAAGAAATTTCACTTAAAATTGTTGATGCAATGACGATAACGTTCGATATTCAAATGGGACGAGAACACCAACGATTATTACCATACGAAGTCTTAAATAATTTCAAATTAGGTCTCCTTCCAGAAATTAGAAATTTTATCAATCTAGCTAGTGTAGATACACTAGATGAAGCTTATGTATTAGCCGAGAAAAAAGAAATTGAAAACAATAAAAGAAAACATCAAGACGAACTATATAAGATGACTAAGTTAACCAATTCTTTCCAAAATTTTAATTTGCAAAGCAATTCTAGTAGACAGGACTTTTCCACAAATCATAGGAATCATACCAATTATAGATCTACTGATCATCAGCAAGGAAATTATTCAGGCAATTATAGGAATCCTAGCAACAAATTTCGAAAAGATCTAAATCGTAGACAAAATTTTCAGAATAACGGAAACAACGGAAATCATAATAATTATTATAATCATAATAGAAATCGCGTAAACAATTACAATTCGGATAGAGGTAATTTTTCAAATAACAGGAGAAATAATTTTGATAATCACGACAGACCTTCATTTAATAGTGAACGCAATGATAATCGGTATCGTAATTATAATGTTCAAAATTCTAATACAAACCAATTTAGTAATGGTTATCGGGATAATAGAAACAATGCTCGCGATTACAGACCAACTCAAGAAAACCGTTACCAAAACAATAAAAACAATGCTCGTGATTTTAATTCAAAACAAGATAAACGTTATCAAAATAATTACAATGAAGCTCGTAACTCTAATAACTCTAATGGTTATCGTGTACCAGAGAACCCAAGATATAGGAACCGCGATTCGCGAAATAATTCGGGAAACGAATCGGGGCTTCCGAAGTAAAACAGCAGTCTAAGGAAGCCCATAACATCGTCACTACAGAAGATAGCTCACTTAAACCACAATTAAAATTAGAATTAGATATCTCAGATGATAAAATTTTAGTATTTTTGATAGATACCGGATCGGACGTATCTTTAATTAAGCGCGATAAACTAAAAGCAAATGTTAAAATTAATGAAAAGAAAACAAACATTAAAGGTCTCGTAAATTCTTGCATAACTTTAGGCAATGTTGAAGCCTCATTTGGAATCAAAGATGAATTGTTCACTCATCATTTTCACATCATTCGGGAAGATGTAAATTTTAAAAGCGACGGTATATTAGGCATTGATTTTATTAGGAAATTTGGCGTAAAAATTGATTGCGAAAAAGAAGAAATTAACATTAAAGAAAAAAAAAAATAAGTTTTATAATAAAGACAATATTGTAGTACCAGCTAGAAGCGAAATTATAATAAACGCAATAAGTAACTACCCTGATAATTTTGTAGGCGTTTCAGATAAACTAGAAATTGAAACCGATATTTTCATAGGCTCCAGTCTAACTAATGTAAAGAACAATAGAAGCATCGTTAGTATTATTAATGTGTCTGAAGAAGAAAAAACTATTAAACGACCTTTTGTACAACTAGACAAATACTGTAATTTCACCGATAATTATAGGGATAACGATACTGCTAATGGCGAGCGTATCGATAAAATTTTGAATCTCATTAACAAGGACCATTTAAATTCATTTGAAAAAGATTTTGTACATAATATTTGTTCTTCGTATAGCGATATCTTTCACTTAGAGGGTGAAAGCTTATCTTGTACCAACGCGGTTAAGCATAAAATTGTTTTAAAAAAGGACACTGCTCCGATTCATAAAAAACCCTATAGATTGCCTCAGATTCATAAAGATGTAATTAAAGAAGAATCACGTAGGATGTTAAAAGAAGGAATCATTAGAAATTCCAATAGTGAATGGAATTCACCCTTACTAGTAGTCCCCAAACATGATAACGAGGGATTAATAAAGAAATGGCGTGTAGTCACAGATTTTAGAAAGATAAATGAAGTAACTGTTGGTGATGCATTTCCGCTGCCAAATATTACAGAAATATTGGATCAACTGGGTAATTCAAAATATTTTTCGAAATTAGTCAAGGTTTTTACCAAATCCCCATAGATGAGGAGTCAAAGAAATTAACAGCATTTAGCACAGGAACTCAGCATTATGAGTATAACCGCATGGTTATGGGTATGAAAACCGCACCTGCAACTTTCCAAAGACTTATGAATTCAGTTCTAATGGGTCTTCAGGGACTAAAATGTTTTGTTTATCTCGATGATATAGTCATTTATGGTAGAAGTTTTGAAGAACATAATAATAGGTTACTTGAAGTATTTGATAGAATCAGAAACGCGAACTTAAAATTAAAGTCGGAAAAATGCGAAATATTACGAAAAGAAGTTATATATTTAGGTCACATTATTTCAAGCGAAGGAATCAAACCGGATCCAAGAAAAATTAAGGACGTTAAACACTTTCCAACCCCCAAGACTGTAAAAAACATTAAATCATTCCTAGGTTTAGCAGGTTATTATAGAAAATTTATTGAGGATTTTTCAAAAATAGCAGTTCCATTGAGTAAGTTATTGAGAAAAGACTCCAAATTTCTTTGGACAGATTTAACTGATAAAGCATTCCAAACCTTGAAAGAAAAATTAATTACACCGCCTATTTTACAATATCCAAATTTTGAAAAACCGTTCATCTTAACGACGGATAGCTCAAGTTTTGCTATAGGTGCAGTACTTAGTCAGAATTATACGGGAAATGATCTTCCCATCGCTTATGCAAGTCGAATTTTGAACTCTGCTGAAACACGTTATTCTACTACAGAACGCGAAATGTTAGCCATTGTTTGGGCAGTAAATCATTTCAGACCTTATCTGTATGGAACTAAATTTACGATCATCACCGATCACAAGCCATTAACATTTTTAAAAAGAATGCAAGACCCAGGCTCAAGATTATTAAATATGCGCTTGAAACTGGAAATATATGATTTTGAGATAAAATATAAAATTGGAAGAAATAATACAAACGCAGATGCACTCAGTAGGTCAATACCTTCCTCTGACCCTGTTGTTAATATAATTGATTATACAGATAATTATGGCGATTATTTAAACTTCATATCCAAAAATATTATTATTAATGAAGATATTATTGATACGAATTCCACAATTGAGAACAACATAAATTTACATCAATCCTTCTTATTTACACTAACATCCGACCTTGCAAATACGAATGATTTTTTTGAAACTATCAATAACAAATTCAAAATTTTAGATGAAATTCAGATCAAAGTTACAGAAGAAAGCAAATGTTTTCATATCAATCAAAATGGAAAGATTTTCGTAGTTGCAATTGTCAAAGAAACACTCAGGAACAAAATAAAATTACGCGATATTTTTGATATTTTGTGTAAAATTAAAGAAAAATGTGTAGAACTTGATATTAAAGATATGTGTTTATCCAAATTTGGATTAACTGAAGGTCATAACTGGTCAAAAATTAGAGTCATGCTTAGATATATATTTAAAGACACCGGTATAAAAGTCACTATTTATCATTCAAAATATAATTTAAATAATGAGCAGAAAATTAAGCTTATTAAAGAATTTCATGATACTCCATTAGGAGGTCATCAAGGATTACATAGAACTTATAAAAAAATGAAAAAATATGTGTCATGGAAGAATATGAAGAGAACTATAGAGGATTATATAAAAAAATGTATAAGTTGCCAGAAGAACAAAATGAATCAACGTAAAACAAAAATGCCATTAGAAATAACCTCTACCGCGAGAAACCCATTTGAGAAATGTTTTTTAGACATCGTAGGTCCTCTAAATATTACTGATGATAGGAATAAATATATATTAACTTTTATAGACGATATATCAAAATTCGTCGTAGCATCCCCGATCCCAAATCAAGAAGTGGAAACCATCTCAAAAACTTTTGTTAAAAACATCATATGTAAACACGGAATACCTTCAGAAATTGTTACCGATCAAGGAGCAAATTTTATGAGTGATATTTTCAAAAATGTTTGTAAATTACTCAGGATAAAAAAAATCAACACCACAGCATTCCATCCAGAATCAAACGGTAGTTTAGAACGATCCCATCTAGGATTAGTTGAGTATTTAAGACACTTCATCAATCCAGATCAATCCGATTGGGATAATTGGCTCCCCTTTTATGCATTCACTTATAATACCACACCACATTCAGCCACAGGCTTAACCCCTTTCGAAATCGTATACGGACATAAGGCAAGTCTTCCTTCCACCATTTTAGCTAAACCCGAACCCACATATGCATATGACGATTATGTCAGCGATCTACGACAAAAATTAAGATTCTGCCGCGATATGGCACATAAAAACTTAATCAATGCAAAAGAAAAATCAAAAGAAAATTATGATAAAAAAGTAAATGTTAGAATATTCAGCGTAGGAGATAAAATTTTATTATATAATGAGTCAGTCAGAAGAGGAAAAAGTAAGAAATTAGGACAAAAATGGATAGGTCCTTATATAATCATTGAAAAATGTTCAGACGTAAATTTTATTATAAAGAAAGGCAAAAAGCCGTATAAAGTACATGCAAATAGGATAAAACCCTTTTATGATTAGTAACCTAATTCCAGTCGAAATCAACGAAGGAAATACTCATCTATTGCAAAAAACATTTAAATTAGACGTATACTTTCAAGACTTAAAATTGGTCTATATTATAAAAATCCCACTAATTACACACTTAGAATTTTCTATTTTCAAATTATTTTCTTTACTGAGTAAAGCTATTAATAATACATTCACTTTTATTCAACCATCGTCAGAATATATTGCTATAAATAGGAATAAACAAAACTATCTACCAATTAGAGAATCAGTATTTCAGGATTGCATCGAGATTCTAACAGGAAAATTTTTATGCCCCCTTACGCAGCCCATATTGTTGGCTGATGAAAACCATTGCGAAATAGAGTTGTATACACAGGCTGTGACCGATTCGAGAAATTGCGATATTCGAGTCATAGATGTGGCTCATAATATCTGGATGCAGTTGCAAAATGCAAATTCATGGTTGGTTGTTACAAAGAAACCCGAACTTTTATCCATCTCATGTGATGATAATAGTCATAGTACAGTTCAAATTTCAGGAAACGGAATAATATCTTTAAGAAGAAAATGTCATGGATATTCCAAAACTGCAATGCTAAAAACTACAGCCATATCAACTAATTTTATTAAAACAGACTATATTCCACGGTTTAACCTCACGTCAGAAATAATTCCAAAAATTAACGAACACATGAGAATAGTAAAAACTACAAAAACATTAAAGCAAACAGCACAAAATTTGAAAGAATTAGGAGAAGCAAGTATTAAATTACATGACTTGGAAGCTAAGACAAGTAAGGTGAAAGATGAACTTAGATTAAAACAAAATATTACTATAAGTCACACAATGAACTTTGCAATCATAATTGTCATTTTTTTTATAATATGCGCAGTGATAACATCGATATATTGTTACACTAATAAGTTTAGAACGGTTAGTTCAATGCTGGCTGGATTCAGCTCGATGATGCAACCACCTCGATATGAGACAGAAATGAATATTCCCACTGACAGGAATATCGAGTTAAGAACTACTCGAGAAGCAAAACCATCAATAGCATCAGCTCCAACAGATTCATTACTTAGAATGTATTAGATTGTTGAATGTTTAAATTTTATGTATTTCTATTTCAGATTATAACTTTAAGATGTAATCCATATATTTTTATTTTTATTATTGTATTCAGTCTACTATATATTACTATATTATATGTTGTTATCTTTGACGAGGAAGCTACTCATTCCTCGCAGCTTCCTCTACTTTAAGGAGGGAGGTGTTATGTATAACCGTTATTGTTTATATTATGTTAGCCCTTATTATTTTATACATGTTTATATATGTAAGTCATTTGCTTTGTNATGTATAACGTTTATTGTTTATATTATGTTAACCCTTATTATTTTATACATGTGTATGTAAATAAGTCATTATGACTTAGTACAAATACTACTTAGGTAGATCCCATAACTAATCATTAAGACTTAGAACAAATACCACTTAATCACCATGTTTTGAACAAACTCGAAGGTCCAATCTATAATGACCTTAAATATGTACATCTGCCTAATGACTTACAAATTAGGGAAAGCTAGGTACTATCTTTCCCTTCTAAATATTGTACTCCCACTATGCTAATTGACTACTATAAAATAGGATGTTTGTGTAATACAAAGTTAGTCTAAGAGTAAGTTTTAGAAGAGCAACCCAAGCTACGTGTTTACTTATATTTATAGTGTTAAAATAGGATGTTTGTGTAATACAAAGTCTGGAAGAAAGTCTAAGAGTAAGTTTTAGAAGAGCAACCTAAGCTACGAGTTTACTTATATTTATAGTGTTAAAATATATTATTTGTGTTCATTGACTTTTGTCTAGCCTTTTACTAAAACCCTCTTCAGACTCCACAACTGCAGAAATATAAGAAGATCCACTGTGTCCAAATTCCATCCCCGGGACACGACACAGAGTTCAACATTTAAATTGAGATTATGGACTGAGACAGAAGGAACTGGATCGCCATAGATGCTGTGAAGTCAGAGTTGTGACTTAGAGCACTAGCCCTGAGATTGCTGGAGGATATACTGAATATTGTTGGTGATTGTAACGATGACATCTTCACACGCCGCACTCGAGATTAATCCTGACAATTCGACATATGTTTGTATTAGTTTACATAATGGTGAGGTCTCAAGAATTAAAAAGGAACCAGGTAACAAGCAAATGGTATAAAGAAACAAATAATGAACCATAATATATTTGGTTTAGGTTCACTCTTTAATAAACAGGATCAACATCTCTGTGATGAACTCATTCGTCTCGTAAATCACTGGATTTTTCGTTTGGTAAGTATTACAACTTATGGGATTATTTATATTATTAAAATAATTGTTTTAGGTAATGTCACATTAAATGATTCTCTTAGGCGAAGTAGTCGTTTACGAAAACCAACAAAATTAAAAAGTATAATGTACATTCAATACGTTGAATCATCAAAGTCAGGTATAATTCTCTTTAATAGCTTTATAATATTTAAAATAATGACGATTTTGCAAACACCTTAAAATGCTTCGGTGCTAAATAAAACAGATCAAAAAAACGATGGTACTCATGACAGAAATTTAGAAACCTTTCAGCGAGTTGTTTCACAACGTAAAGGTGCGTGGGTCAATCAATAACTTTGTAAAAGAATACTCGAAAATTTCGTTATTTACCGAATTGATGTTTCAGGCAACACTACTACAATACGTAAGAAGAAGATACTCTTTTCACCTGAAACGTATTTACATTCGTCTGCAATGGGAAAATACTGTGACCACGGCCAAGCATAATTTTATTTATGTTCTTTTTGTATTTGTTTTTTACATGTATTTTTTTATATTATTCTACTTGTTCTAAGAGTTTATTATTTATTTATGTTTTAGATTTTTTTTAAATCAATATATTTAACGGGTAGAAAGATTGAGATCTATAGCCCTTTGGTTAGATTTTCTCTTTTTATTTGATTTATTATTAGTTTTAGAATCATTTTACTTTTGGAATTTACTAATAATATATTTGTTTATATTTAGAATATTTCTATTATTAAATCTGCTTTGGTTTTTCTTTTTACTTTAATATTATTATTTCTTGTGAAATTCTTGCATAAAAATATCTTTATTATTATTATTGATTATTATAAATTTACTTTTTTAATGTTTCTTAATTTAAGTTTGCAAAAAATTGTGGTGTTATTACAACAACATTTCCAAAATACAATATGATTATCCTGAATGTACCTTAAAGTATATACAAATTGATGACCTATTTACATTGAATAATTAAATGTTTCGTCTTATTTCTTTTTTTTGACTTTTAATCATTCACAATCTGCCACAATTTACTTATTTCTTAATGGTTAAAAATTAATTTGCTTTGACAGAAATAGGATTTATATAGAAATTATTGCAATACGAGTGAAACTAGCATGAAGCAATTAAGCCATTTTAGTGAATTTTATAAATTTTATTTCCACCTAGATAAACTTTATTATTTTTATAGGTAGTAAGATATTATTCACTTTATTTCAGCCATAAAAAGCTTTCTACTATGAAACACAACTACATTTAGAAGAACTAGAGAAGACAAATCTTGAATGAATTAGATGAAGAATTAAGAGAGGCTCAACGACAAAAAGCACAAAGCCAACCAACATTGCATCAACAAATAACAAACAATAAAACAACAAGCAAATCACCAGCAATTAGTTAAAAACTAAACTAACCAGCAACAACAAAGAGAACAACCACATGAAAATGAACAACCTAGTCAACAAATTGAAATGGGTCAAACAAATATAATGAAAAACAAAATCAAACAAAGTATTTCAAGACGAACGGAAATGCTGGATGGTGATGGGAATGAAGAACAAATAATAAAATTTAAGACTGGTTTTTCTGATTAAAATGCAAGGTTTCAAATTGTTCTTTCTGCTGATGCAATGATAATAGAATAACAATGCAGAAATGACATCTGTAATATATTTAAAATTATTAATAATTCGACAATAATCTGTCGTAACATCGTACAAACTCATTCATCCTTCCAGATTTTTTCCTGGAGTTTAATATACGTCTCAGGAAGCAACCTACAAAATATGAACAGTCAGAAATATCGAACAACAACTAAGTCACACAAATCTCCATACTGTTCGAAACAAAAGCAACACAACAACACGAGACCCTCATCAACCAACACTAACGGTGGAAAGAGCAGACATCGAGTTGGTTGAAATCTACAAGTTCCTGGGAGTATGGGTTGACATTAAGCTAAACTGAAAGAAAAACAAATAAACAGTGTATCGCAGATGTGTTTTCGAGGTTGAACGTGTTGAGAGCCATCACAGGTAGAGATTGGGGCACACACAGACACTCTACTCACGTTTTACTGAGCATTTATTCTCACTCGCCTGGACTGCTGTGCATTCATCTACTCGTTTTGTACCAAAAACACACTACTGCCATGAATAACATCCACCATCCGGCTCTTAAGAGTGTGTACGGGCATGCTAAAATGCAGCTCCATCAATGTGCTTCATGCGGAAGCCGGTATGTTGCCACTAAACATACGGAGAAGATGGCTTACAAGTTTTTTGTAAGGG
>NW_017099541.1:10393-10768 GCF_001412225.1 Nicrophorus vespilloides
CCCTTAGTGCCCTTTAGTCATCTGGGAGCCTGTCAGTTGACATGTTGGTGCGGACTATGCCCTCTTCGATTTGACGCTTGATTAACTTTACTGTTATTTGCCAATCATAGTTTTCGGTCGCTTGTGGCGTGTGGGTTCGTCCTCATCGTAGTCAACTGCGTTTCGCACCAGAGGGTTCTCATGGTGTTCGGCGCGGTCGAAAACCTTTGCTGCAATCTTCTTGATCGTCTCGGAGATAGTGGGTATGTTTGCCTCTCGGTGGATCTGCTGGTTACGCACATACCAGGGGGCGTCAAATATTATTCTTAGCGTCTTATTTTGGACCATTTGGAGTTTCCTGATATGGCTAGGTGCGGCGTGTCCCCAGGCTGGAGC
>NW_017099541.1:10845-11024 GCF_001412225.1 Nicrophorus vespilloides
CGGCGTTTCCCCAGGCCAGAGCTGCGTATGTGAGGGTGGGTCGGACAATTGTTTTGTATAGGAGAAGCTGACTTCGCCGGCTTAGTTTGCTCCTCTTGTGATCCACAATGAGTCTCTGCTCTCACTTTAAACTGAGAATAAACAATGGATCTGGAAAAAAAATATTTTCAAACAAAAAT
>NW_017099541.1:11029-11883 GCF_001412225.1 Nicrophorus vespilloides
GAGTATTTGGGTAAATGACTCTCTGCTCTCACTTTAAAGTGCAGAGAGCATCGAGTATTTGGGAGAATTTCAACAGATGCCTCCATAATAACAGCTGAAAAGATTGGATTAACCTAATAACAAGCCAGACAATAAATGTAAAAAGGAATACCTGGTCACTGCAAATAAGAACAACCATCTGATCTGATCTGATCCATGGGTTCTGAACTACCTTGTGAGTCTGTGGTGAGTACCCAGCCACCAGGGTATCCCAGGAAACGAAGTCGCAGACACTTTGGTAGCATGGGCCATTCTCTTCCAGATGGTACAAATCCTGGAACATCAATCTAGTGACAGAATGGCAAGAAAAGTATAACACAGACAACAGATGGAAAGGTGCACGACATTGCAAAGTAAACCAAATGGGAAATCACAACACTTTGCAGGCTGAGATCCGGACACAACCTCTCACCAGCACACATAATCAAGGTAGGACTAACAATGTTCATGTGGGTGCCCGTCCTAGTGATCCTTAAGGGCACGACATCATTTAATCAAATCCAACAATCATCGCCAGGATGTGAGTTGCAGCGACTGGCTATTATGTCAAGCGAAACGTCAAATGTAGAACACGCCGCCGCCAATAGGTGGCAGCGTCTGCATTGCAAAGATGTTGATGATGGATGATGATGCAAGTAAATAAGTAGTATTCTCTTCTTATAGAGCATGTCGATTGTCGATTCCGTTGAAATGGATCGCGCCAAAAAAATGTACTTTACAGATTGAGTAAACAAACAACGACCTTGGCCTTGCATAAACGTACGTCAGTTTGAAGTGGTTTGAAGTCATTGTAGTTATCGACACAATCATTAATA
>NW_017099541.1:11890-12080 GCF_001412225.1 Nicrophorus vespilloides
GACTTAAGCGGTAGGAAGACCTGTTCAACAAATTAACAGATGTAGCATCCTTCAGTTTGAATTCCTTTGAAACGTCCGATGAGGTCTACAGTGGTAAAAATTGTCGATGTTTACACTTGTTATTAATTGTTTATTCACATTTGATTTACTTAATTACAGTCTTTTTTTTGTGCAGGTGATAAGGATGAAA
>NW_017099541.1:12089-12997 GCF_001412225.1 Nicrophorus vespilloides
CTGTGTATCAATTTGTTGAATTGATAATATTTGCCCTTGTAGCTGCAGTCTCTGTCAAATTCTCTCTGCTACTCCTCCAAGCTGGTTTGCCAAGTATGGAATCTTGTTAATAACCAATGGCTCGGCACCAAGCACAGCTCCACCTGTACCTCTACTGTATGTCTACTGCTCCTTGTCCTGAAAAAGGAAGTGGAGGTGTACGGGTTAAAGCTTCACACATTTGTGTTGAAACTTTCTTTCTTTGTCAATTATAAATTATTTTTAAACTATATAACTCTGTATTTAATCTTTCCTATAATCCAATATACATTACAAAGTTCCAAAGTTTTGCAATAACTGTCATGTCTACAATTTTATTTTCTTAGTACTTTTCCTCATGAGTTCTTTTTAGTTTACATGATATATATTTCATTGACTAACATACTTGTGCTGAAATGTAAACTCTCCATTTTGTAAATCATATTCAAGTTATGGTAACTGTAGTTACAGTTGAGTTAATGACTTAGTTACTTCATTTGACAAAGGTCATCGCAAAGAGTTGCAATAGCTTCAAATCCACGCTGCGGCAGTTACAGTATTGAAAACATTGATGTCTGCTTTCTCCAGAGAAATTCTTACGAAACCGTGAAGCGTTGTGAAGCTCACAAAGGTGTTTCCCATGATGACGAGGATCTTCAGTGCGAACGTTTAGTTCATCATGCGACTGGAGATGCAGAGATTTTCGTGCATTCTTCTCGGAATGATTAATCTGTTAATGCCTTTCCCACCGATCCCTCTGACGCGGCAGCAGCAGATAGAGAATGAATTAGCATTCAACGTAATCAGTTACCAATAATGGTAACATACTGCAGTTCATGTACTCCAGCCCAATGAAGAGCAATTGAATGCAATACACGTAAACTACAACA
>NW_017099541.1:13092-13229 GCF_001412225.1 Nicrophorus vespilloides
ATACTGCAGTTCATGTACTCCAGCCCAAATGAAGAGCAATTGAATGCAATATACGTAAACTACAACAAAGGGTATTATACAAATATAATTTCGCTCTTTAATTACTTACCAGCAATGTAATTTCAGCTAGTCTTGTA
>NW_017099541.1:13243-13582 GCF_001412225.1 Nicrophorus vespilloides
CGCTCTTGGTAACTTATTCTATTACGTAATAAGCTGTTCAAATATCAAAACATTAATTTTTGTTAAATTGTTCCAGCAAAAACCGAACATGTGAAGAGCACAATGCAAACTAAACTTTTTTCTTTTCGCTGAGAGACCGTTTGCTATCATGGGGTGGGCCTCCTTCCACATTGGATCTGATCGATTTTGAATATAGCACTGTTCACAACAACTATCAGCCAATCCTCAACACTCAGGGCCACAATGTAAAATTCAAAAGGGTACGCTGGGACGGCTACAGTTATTACCTGGAGAAGGAACTCAACGTCAATCCAAATTTGAACCTGCCTTCCTTGACCT
>NW_017099541.1:13594-47916 GCF_001412225.1 Nicrophorus vespilloides
CTACAACGACGAGGCAATTCCCTCCTTGTGGGATGGGATTAAGAATGCTCCATGGCAGCGGCGAAGATTTCTCAGGATTTTTCAGGCTGTACCACCTGATACCGGTCAAAAGGGTGCTGTCCGAGACCAGGAAGTTGCTAAAAAAGAAAAAAACTTCAGAACGTTTTGCGTAACTCTGAGCAGGTATGTATCTTACGTGTGGAAGAAGGAGAGGGCATTCAATCGTCAACCCAAGAATTCTACCATTACACTCAAGTAGAAATCATGTGAGTTGGCATAATATTCTAATTTTTGTTTGAAAATATGTTTTTTCCAGATCCATTGTTTACTCTCACTTTGGATAAATGTTGTTGCTGCTGCTGGAAGGGTTAAGTTTAAAACTGCGTCTGTGCCCATGCTTTGCACCCTTGCAAAAAACTTTTTTGTAAGGCATCTTCTCCGTATGTTTAGTGGCAACATACCGGCTTCCGTGTGCAGCACATTGATGGGACTGGATCTTATTTATGGACTGTAGTGTGTTTTTGGTACAAAACGAGTAATGCTCGGTTAAACGCGAGTAGAGTGAGTAGATCGCTGCCCCAATCTCTACCTGCGATGGCTCTCAACATATTCAATCCTCAGAGACAAGTCTGCGATACACTGTTTAATTGTTTTTTTTTTCTTTCACCTTAGCTTACTGTCAATCCATACTCCCAGGAATTTGTAGATTTCAACCAACTCGATGTCTGCTCCTTCCACCGTTAGTGTTGGTCGATGAGGATGTTGTTGTGAAGAGCATTGCTTTGCTTTTGTTTGGAACAGTATGGAGATTTGTGTGACTTAGGTGTTGTTCGATATTATTTAATGCCTGGTTCATTTGACTGTTCATATTTTGTAGGTTGTTTCCTGAGACGTATAGTAAACACCAGGAAAAAATCTGGAAGGATGCATGAGTTTGTACTTGGATTTACATGGTACTTACAAACATTTGCATGAAAAGATTTGAAATTTAAAAGTCTGTCGAAGAAATACGATGTTACGACAGATCATTGCCGAGTTATTAATAACTTTAAATAAATTACAAACGTCATTACGGCATTGTTATTCTATTATCATTGCAACAACAGAAAGAACAATTTGAATCCTTGCATTTTAATCAGAAAAACCAGTCTTAAATATTATTATTTGTTTTTCATTTCCAATACCATCCAGCATTTCCGAAGCTATATTTCAGTTCGTCTTGAAACTTTGTTCTGTTTTTAGATGGTAATGGAAGAGATTTTGTTTTTGATTATATTTGTTTGATTTTGACTATTTTCAAGTTTTTGATTCGGTTGTTCATTTTCATGTGGTTGTTGTCTTTGCTTTGTTGATTAGTTTGTTTTTAAATTAATTGCTTGTTCTTTTATTGTTTGTTGTTGATGGTTAGTATTTAATTATTCAGTGTAATTAGGACATTAATAAGACTGTATATTTTAAACTACATTCATGATAAATACATTGGATATGTCACAACATTAAAAAAGTCAATTTATTTGATCTCTGTACCTTTACATTGAGATGCCACTTGGTCTATAGCTTTTGAAGGTATTTGCGAAATCGTCAATCTTTTTCGAGTCATACTCTTTTTTCCAACAATTGAAAGACATTTTATAAATATTATAAGGGTATTGAAGAAAATTATACCTGACGTAGATGATTGTATGTAGATTATACCTTTTAATTTTGTTGGCTTTCGTAAACGACTACTTCGTCTAAGAGAATCATTAGCGTTACCTAAAACAATTATTTCAATAACACAAATAATCGCATAAGTTGTAATAGTCGTTTACCAAATGTTACATCAAGCGATTTACGAGATGCATTGAGTTCATCACAGAGACGTTGCAGGCATTTTTCATCCCTATCACCTGCACAAAAAGACAGACTCTAATTAAGTAAATCAAATGGGTATAAACAGTTAATGATAACAAAAAAATCAACAATTTTTACCACTGAAGATCTCATCGGACGTTTCAAAGGAGTTCAAACTGAAGGATTCTGCATCTTCGTCCTTAACATCTGTTAATTTGTTGAACAGGTCTTCCCACTGCTTAATTCTTTCATTCATGTGCAGAGGATTCATGTTGTGCAGAGGATGATTTTCATTCATTATGATGATATTAATGATTGTGTCAATAACTACAATAACTTCAAACTGTTCAAACTGCCGAACGTTTATGCCAGACCAAGGTTTTGTTGTTTTCTCAATCTATAACGGATATTTTTTTTTGGCGCGAACCATTTCAACGGAATCGATCATCAACATCCTCTCTAAGTTTGCATTTGAACTAAAGATGTAACTGAAGAGAAAACTACTTCTTTACTTGCATTATTATGCATCATCAACATCCAATTAATTAGAGCCGGCCACCCCCAGAGAAGTCCACGCCGTCATTAAGCAGTTAAAAAACAAGAAAGCCCCCGGAGTTGACGGTATCTCCAACCTCATGCTAAAACTTCTCCCTCGGCGTTCGGTCATGCATGTTGTGGTCATCATAAATGCGATGCTTCGGCTCCGGCACTTCCCTGAGGCTTGGAAGAAGGCCGACATCATACTTATTCCGAAAACCGCGAATGAGCTTCAATTTCCCCAGAACTACCCTCTCATTAGCCTGCTTCAGGGTATTGGGAAGGTTGCTGAAAAGGTGATCCTTCGAAGGCTCAAGGACTTTGAAGCTCAGCAACAGATCATACCCGATGAGCAGTTTGGCTTTAGGGACGGTCACTCTTCTTCTGACCAGTTGCTGCGCGTTGTGGAGCGCATCACGCAGGGCTGGAAGATGCACACAGGCGGGGTTTTCCTTGATGTTACCAAGGCCTTTGACAAGGTCTGACACAAAATGATCACCAGCAGTTTCCCTGATGGTCTAATTCAGCTAATTGAACCTACCTTGACCATCGAACGTTCAGCGTTAAGCTGGGTGACGTACGTTCCTCGGTTCGACCCATTAGGTCAGATGTGCCCCAAGGGTCTATCCTGACGCCTTTTCTTTTTGCCATCTTTATGGCTGACATGCCCAAGATTTAGGCCGGATCCTCCACCTCCGCAGCCTACTACGCCGATGATACTGCCATCCTGGTGAGGCACACTTCGACCGATCATGTCACGAGGTTGCTCCAAGAGGCCCTTGATCAAATTGAGGATTGGTTCCGGCTCTGGCGTATTGACGTCAATCCGACCAAGAGCGTTGCGGTGCTGTTCACTCGAAAGCGCGCCACTCCATCTGGTGCGCTAACAGTCTTTGGTGAAGACATCCAGTGGAAGCCTTCAGCTAAGTACCCGGGGGTTACTTTGGATAAAGGTTTGCGCTTCAAGCAGCATATCGAGACGGCCAGGAACAAAGCCTGTGCAACCATCAAGCTGCTTTATCCCCTGATGAACAGGAGGAGCCGTCTAAACATCCCTAGCAAGTTGGCCATTTACAAATCGATCATAAGATCCGGCATGACTTATCCGTCTCCTGCATGGGGTCATGCTGCACGCACTCACTTGTACAAGCTGCAAGTGATTCAGAATAAGACATTGAGAACTATTTACAATGCTCCCTGGTTCATCAGGAACGTGCAGCTGCACCGGGAGGCTAACATTGCTTTCCTCTCGGAATTCATGAAGAAGTCAGCTGAGAAGGCTTTTGCCAGAGCTGAGATTCATCCAAATCCTCTCCTGCGAGCGGCTGTCGACTACGATCCGGGTGATCATCACACCCACAAAAGGCCGAGAATGGCTGCTACCTGACAGCACTGACATTCCCACAAGACCAAACACTCGTCATGCATCACCACATGGGCCTTCAGGCCAATGCATTATAATCATGAGCCGAAAGGCGGAGTTTTTACTCATCCACGAATTCACTGTCATGCATTCCTATAGATAAAAGGCAACGGGATCAATTCCCCACCTAGCCACATTGAGAAAAAAAAAAAAAACCTACGGCAGTTTTGAGAACGAGCTTTGGGGATGTTACCAGCAAGCTGTTGAAATTGATGAACCAATACTGCACTTCCGACAACAACGTTTTTATCAGTGGAGGAAAGCGGCTCAACAGGCTGTGTTTGCCGTCATCGGAGCTGATATCTTTAAGAACGAAAACAATTATAATCCGGCAGCGGATAAAGTCGCGATCTTAAGGTAAGCACTTCAAGACATTCATAAATAAGATTACCATGGAAACTTTGGTACTTACTATCAGTTACTATGGAAACTGTACTGTTAATTTTGTTCTAGGCCTGTGGTAAGATGATTCTGAAGTTGATGTCACTCAACTATCCTCTGGTCACGTCCGTAGGTCCACAAGTTCTGCACGCGCTCTTCTCATCTGCAAAGGCCGTCGCCTCCACCAAATTCAACGGACAGATGATCACAGCCCTCTACGATTATCAACCATTCTCTATGGACGCCCATCGCACTTTGGCATGGTTAACCGTCATGCAAAAAGCGCAAGTCCATTTGGCAGAGTAAGAGCATACCATTTTATTTCCAAAAAAGCAACGTTTCTAAAACTATTTTTTTTATGTATTCAATTGCAGCATTGACATTGCAATGTGCGCTGCGTTTTTACCGAAAGTCTTCACGGCCATCACGCAACTATGGCTCTTGCAAAAGTTCGAGATAGTGATGGCAGCGACGAGAGCCGTGGAGATGCTCCTGAAGGATGCTGCTGGTCCGATCTGCGCGGAACTCGACATGGCCAGAAAGTACGAGCAATTAATGAGCAAGTGTTTCCAAACCCTGGAGCTCGGTCTCGGTTACCAGTACAACCACGCATGACCTCAGGTCTTGCATTACATGTCCGTTATGTTCGAGGTAATGCAACAGCTTTCTTAATTAATCGCATGACGTAAGTTGATGGTAACGTTTGTTTCTTACACAAATCGGATGCGCGAATTGTAGCAGTCTTCTTTTGGGATATCTGAAAATCCTGTTCGAGATTCGAATAAGTTCAATTACAACGAGTTGGAGCACGCCGTCGGCGCTGCCATAAGTTTCGTTGGACCTGAGACAATGCTTAGCGTTATATCGCTTAAGGTAAGTGGATTTGTCTCACCTGCTGTTATAGAAGATAATTTAATTAATTCAATTTGAAGAAGGATAACTATAAACTCATATTGGATAGGTCGTGGTTGATATCGGTGCTGAAGAAGAAAGTTCGCTCTTCGAAATTGGACTTTTGGATCAAAGGTATCTTACCTTTGGCCACAGCGTGTCAAAATAAATCCGCAGAATTGACGAATAGAAACGATGCGATTGGAGCGCACAGCGCTGAGCTTCTCTCGAATCTGCTTCCGAGTTTCTGCAACAGTCCAATCGACATCAGCGCTAGTTTTAAGTGCAGGTTGCAGGGCGTTGCTAGGATATTGGGTGTGGCCATATCGGAGTACAAGGAACTGCGATTGGCTGTGATGGCGTCTCTAAGGAAACTGATCACGAGCGCGAAGGAGACCGAGAACGAGGCGGACATTGCCGAGCTTGCCCGATTTGATAAGAACTACCTGCCAATCCTGTTCAACGTGTACACGACGAAACCATTCGGCACGGATGAGGAGGGTCAAAGTTTGGCGGCTCTTGATACAATTGCTGTGAGTATTTTACTAGCATTTAATTAATTAAGTTTAATTTCTTAATGAATATTGTAGGTGCATTTGACGATAGCGAGAGCTGAACTGACGAAGCAGCTGTTCGATAACACGCTGAGCAGACTTGAGAATCTCACGGGAATGGAAGAGATGATCGTGAAGGAGAGTATCCTCGATCTGATTCGTATCTTGGTGAGGATCAGGACGCGGAGAGCGTCGAGAAGATGTTCATGCAGTGCGTTAAGCACCTACCTGATATCAAGGATAACAAAGAGCAGAAGAAGGCTTACCGATTGATGGAGAAGATCTGCGGCAGTGAAGCGGAGGGCGTCAAGGAGTTCCTACGCAAACACCGTAAGCTGGTGCAAAAGCTGCTGATGAAGAGTCTGCAGACGGCTGCGGTGCAGAGCAAGCCCGTCTCCGTTGCTTGAACTTCCTGCTGAAAGCGCAACCAGCTCTCGACCACGATAGCAATCTGATCAAGTCTACCATTCCAGAGGCTGTGCTGTGCTGGAGAAGCTGATCCGCAAGTTTGGCTGCGATGCGATCATGCCGTACGTCCCAACCACGGACACCGTAATGTACAAGAGGTTGAGGAATATGCGGAAGATGCAGAACAGGATGAAGAGGCTGCGCAAGTCTGCCGAGGAGCAGCAACTGAACGGAGACGTCGATATGGAGAAGGATTTCCTGGTGAAGTTGAGGCCGAAGAGCGTCGAGGAGATTCTCGCCGATTCCGACTCAGATTTCGATGATGATGAGGTGGGAACTAATGATCAGCGATCCCGACAAAAGAAGTACAAGGCGTACATCCAAGACGACGAGGACAACATCATCGATTTCAAGGATCCGACGATCATCAACAGGATCGTCGCGAATAAACCGACAAAGCAGACTGAACCAATGGATGTCGAGGCCAAGAAGAAGGCCAAGGACAGAGGATTCAAGACCACCACCGATGGAAGGCTCATCATCAATGAGTTGGACTTTGATGATTCTGATGGTGGTGACGGCGGTGGCTCAAAGAGAGTACCGAAAGCGAGTAAAATAAACTTTGGCGATAGCGACTCCGACACTGACTGTGACGACGATGCAGCCACCAAGATACTCATAGATAGCAAAAGAAAGAGGGCGGATGCTAGCAGCGTTGCAAGCAACATGGTCTCCAAGTACAAACCCGGAGGTTCCGGAATCCGGAATATAATCGGTGCGGCAAGATTAGGGGCCAAGAAGGGACTGAAGGCAAAGAGGAGGTTGAAGGAGGTGTAGATGGTGCCGTCGTTCGATAACTACCTGAAGGCGAGGTCCGGACGCATCCCTTCTCAGCAGCATCGTCAGCAGAGCTACCGCGGGGAGAAGATCGTTTATCTGGACCTGAAGGAAGCACCAGGGGAACATGGGCCCAACCGGTATCCTGATAGAATACGAAGATATGTTCCCGTACGACGGCGACATTTCAGCACTGAATCACTTCAGCGTGCAGAACTTCAGCGAAATCAACATGCTCGCCGATGTACATCATCTGCAGATCATCCCACTGGTGCAGACGTTCGGCCACATGGAGTTCATACTGAAACTGGAGAAGTACAGGAATCTGCGCGTGGAGACTTGGTATCCGCAGACAATCTGTCTTGCTCAATGTGCTATCCTTGGATCTGATCCAGTCGATGATTGGTCAGGTGCTGCGTCCTCATCCCAAGGCGAAGGCGATTCACATCGGATGAGACGAAGTCTTCCACGTGGGCAGCTGCAACAGATGTTACGACAGGATGCTCAAGCACGGATGGTCCAAAGTGCGTTTCTTCCTCGACCACATCGTCATCGTTGCAAAACACATCAAGCAAACATATCTGGGTGTCTAGGTGCTCATATGGAATGATCTGTTGAGGAATATCGAGCAACCGGATCTGAAGGAGAGCGGTATCGCCGATTACGTGACACCAGTCGTTTGGAAGTACGTCCCGGACATATACACGACGTTAACGTACATAGACCTGTACAAGTACAGCAACGTCTTTATACTTTACCAATGCCTCTTACCATGTAGATAATCACGCCTACTGGATGAACGTGGTAAGCGACTACAGCATGACTATCCACTTTTAAGGCATCTTCATCACCAGATGGCAACGGTACAACCATTTCGCCGTCCTCTGCGAACTCCTCTGGCAATGTGCTTCCGCCAATTGGCTGGGAACAACGATCCGCCCACGGACCCGCCCATTGGCCTGCTCGGTAATCCGAAGTGCTTCTATGCGGGCGCCGAGATCCACGACGAAGTTTACAGACTGAAACAGCTAAAGGACAAGTACGCTTAGCTTCTTGCCTATTCACGCATCAAAGGATGGATGAACGAGTTCAACGTGAGGCACTCGTTCTCGAACCCCGAACTTGTGGAGAGCGGCACCGCCGATCTGGATTGCTTAAAGGGGCAGCTGTGGGCCGTAGAGACGAACCTCTGAACGATAACTACACCATCTCAGAGTGGTTGGGGAGCTACATCAAATCGAGGCTGAGATCGTCTCGCTGTGGGAGAAGAAGGAAAATCTGCTCAACGTGGACGTCTGGCCTCGATGACCAATTAACTTCAATATCACCAAACCCAGACTTTCCTTCCTTTCTTTCCGTATTATTTATTTATTAAGCCAACAAAAGGCGATCTTGCTCAATGCAACAATCAATCTGTGTTAGTAGTACTTCATCTGGGTGAAAATACACACCACCAAATAAATAATGTATCAAATCTATTTCTACTTCAATTTAGGCCACCTTCCACAAAACCAAACTACTGGATTAAAGTGGAAGGAATCCATTAAGGGAAAATATAGAAAGAAGAAAGGTGGCCACCATTGGCTGTTTTGAGGAATGGTGTTTTTTTCTTTTCAATTTACCCAAAAAAATAAATGTCTATGTTTTGTATAATACTATAATAACGTGTGATATTTTATAATTTCTCTTTCCAGTTCTTTTCCATTTTTTCCAAGATAATAATAACGTACTAACATATATAAAGAGAAGAGAAAGAGGCAAAAAAAAATAGAGTGTAATTATCTTAATATTAACTAAAACCAAGCTTATTTTATCTTCGATATATGAAAAATAAGGAATACATAGGTCAGGCGATGACAGGCAATGGCGGACAGTCGCTGCTTAGTAATGTACCAAATTCGTTGGCTTCATTCCTATGCTCCTGTTGGAGGTGTTTCAGAGGGCGATCCTACTGCTGCTGATGCCATCTTCCGTCCTTTTCGGATCGGATACTGATACGTTTGGTTTGGCAATCTTCCTCAAATTAGACACAAGGTTCTTCTTGCCGATGCTATAGCGGCGTGGGCGTATCAGACCGGTAGTAGTAGTACCAGCCCCTTTCGACCTCTCGTTCGTCGACCGGCAATGACTACTCGTGTTCGTCGCCGTTGTGGACACGTTTGCCACGGAATCAGAATTATTCATGTTATAAGTACTACAAACAAAAAATGAATAATTAATTATCGTTGGAATACGCGAATCAAGTGTAGAATATACTAACCACATTTCATTGAAACTGGTGGTTTTTACTAAAGGAGATACGGACAATTCCAGAGACTTCTTCTTGAACTGACTGGAATAGGCCAGAGGGATGGACAATTTGCTCTGCGGTTGCGTCCTGTCGGGCGTGGATTGCGCCATCGGCTTCAGCTTAGTGTTCTGTGAGGAATTGAAAATGAATTGTTAATTTCTAGAAATGCTTAAGTCTTAACTAGTATTAACTTACGATTAACTGGGTGCTAATTGTTTTGGAAATGGATGTGCCAATAGATTGCTTCCTGAGCGGAGTGTTCGTCAACGGAGATTTGGCGATCTTGGAATCTTTCAGGAGGTCTTTGAGATGAAAATAAAAATATTAAATACTTTTCAAGATTTAAAATGTTGAAATAATACCTTTCTTTTTTGTGATGGCGATGACCGGAAGCATGGCTTTCATCGGTCCCTTTTCGGGTTCCTCGATTTTTTTGGGCTTCAGCTTGCTCGAGACGGATGTGGAGCAGCTCGTTATGGAACTGGCGTTGCACTTGGTCTCCATCTCCGTGACCTGGCTGTTCAGGTTGTTCGATATGAGCGGCATGCCAAACGATCGACAGAGACGTGACCCGTTGCCGACACCATCTGCTTGGAGCAATCTCTCCGTGAGCGACACGGACGCCGCCGTCCTGCTGAGATCCAGCGGTAACTCCGCGTCCCGTTCCTCCTCCTCCTGCTCGACACCCGATATCAGCCGAGTATGCTGCTTGTCTTCGATCGAACTGTGACCGGAATCCTCAGAGCTGATGCTGCTGCAGACGGATACTGTGGAAGAACACATGAGATCCGCTAGATTCAGCAGCAAACTGTGCCCGGCGATCTTCCGCTCGTAGTCGATGTCAGAACCATTGAATAAATTGGACAGGCTCATTATGATTTGACCGGCCTCCCTAAATTTACTCGAGCAGTTAGATATGTTCGAAACATCAATCTTCCCCTCGCCGTTAAGAAGGACCAACAAATTCTGCTTGTACTCTAAAAGCGTTGCAAAAGCGTTGCTGCTATTACAACGCTCCTCCTCATCCACAACCTCCTCGTTCTTATCCTGTTGCTGCTCCTCAACTATGAGCACCTCTTCTTCTTCGTTTACCTCTGTGATTTCAGGCGAAATTATTCGATCGATCTCCTTGAACATCGACTCTTTATCACATTTCACCACCTTCTCCATCTCCATATCAAACTCATCATTCGCCAAAAATGGCTGTGGGGTGCAATCCAAAAAAATTCCCTCATAAGCTAAAACAACAATAACATTATAGTAATTCATAAATTACAATTATATAACTAAAAATTAGTATGAAATACTTACAGGCTTCTAAAATTGAGCCATCAGCTACTTTACAAGCAATATGATAAGCCTCAATGAACACTGAATCATTCTAAAATAAAGAGAAAAAAAAAACGAAATTAGCAAATACAATCAATATCAAATTTTAATACGTACAAATTCATCATCTTCTTCCATGGAAGTAGTCCTATTACTTTTAACCTCAGCACTGATGCACCTCCTCTTAATTACATCCAAATCAGTCTCAGTCTCTGGCAAACTGTACAGTCTCATTCTCTCATCAATCCTCTGATTCAGCTCACTCAACAGTAGATCATCTTGACTAAACTGATTCGAAATGAAGGCATTGTTGAAATGTGAACTGCTCAAACCTTTTAAAGAGTTTGTAGAGTATATGGTGGATGGGGCAACACTCTTATTAAAGTTACTCGAATTGTACAGACTGAATGCATTGGATGATACACTGGAAACATTTGAATTATTTCTGTCCAAGAAAGATAACGGATAATGCAGGATTGCTGTGTTAAGTGTGTCACCGCTTAGGGGAAGTTGCTGCAGGAAGTCTGGTTCTGTAAGTCTTATGGAAGGGCTGTTCATGTGCAGAATGCCCAAATGCTCTCTGCCTGTTATGTCCAGCACCTGAAGAGATTCTCTCCCTATGCTTGACGGTCGAAACGGCATCGACTCTGCGCCCAGATCGAAGTTCAGGTGAAGATTAAAATCATTTGAGTTGAAGAGTGTCGTGAAGGATGTCTCGTCCTTAGAAGCGGGACTGTTGAACTGTATCAAATCACCCATTTTTTTTATCCTAGCAAACACGTAACTGCAAATGCAAAACAACAACGATATTACAAAAATATTAAAAGCAGGCTATATCAAAAACGGGTGAGTAAAAAATTGAATAGCAATTTTTTTTCTTAATTCGTACATTTTCTTAATTCAATTTGTGTAAATCGAACTAACTTACCACGAATTGTCTATTGCATTTAATTTTCACTCCGTTCTCACATACACTCAACGATTTCACCACCGGTTTGACAGCACAAATTCAAATTTGACCTGTCCACCAAGAAAACAAACAGACAACTGTGTAGAAAGAAAGGAAAGTACCACCTTTATATCCAGATAATCAATGCTGCCAATATGTATTGGTTACCTGTTCGAAAAAAAAACTAGAGATGTCCCTTTTTCAATTCACATTTAATGACGTTTAAATTGCAGGGCAATAAAATAGAAATTTTTTACAACCGTATTTCACTGAAATTACTGAAACTACAAACAGTACATAACATATCAGTTTTAAAATTAAGTAGAAATGAAAACACGTAAAGAATAAATTATGCTTATCGGAATTATTTACAGTTACGTAGAACTTTTGAATAAATTACGTATAAAAGTTTTCTTTTTATTCCTGATTATTTTCATGGAAAAGAAAAAAATAATATATTGTTGTTTACAATTAATTAAATAATTAACGTTAATTAATTTTAGCCATTCGTGGTGTAGGATGAATGGAATTTGTTTAAACTTTGAAAATAGTTTAAATAAATAATGCAAGATTATCAATAAATAAAAAGAAACGGGTTTATTATTTTACAAAACGATTGAAATTAAAAATTAAAGTAATGGTGGTTTAACAATTTGTTTTTCTCGGTACGCCTGCTGGATGAAGGTACCTTTTACTAGAATATTCTTCACTTTGCAGAAGAGTTTGCTGCAGTCCAGCAGTTTCAGGTCCAGCAGTGATTACATTGAAGGGTGTCTTGATCCCTTATCGATGAATCGTTTGTACTCGTTGGAAACGCGATATATTTCGTTCTCGGTCTTGTAGTAAACGACGATTTCGTCAGTTGGAAGTAGATGGGCCTTATTACGTAGTTTTTGAATCCTGTTGATTATCTCGCGGGCGATTCCCTCGTCCAGCATCGATTGATCCTGGGTGACGTCCAAGAGAACGTTTCAAGGCCCTCATCAGCGTCGTTGAGGGCCTTGATAGCAGCCGTGACCTTCTTGAAGTCGTTCTTAAGTCTCAGGCCTAATGTCTTGTGGTTCGGTTCGGCGCGTAACGTCACACTGTACTTGCTCGGTGGTCGTAGTCAGTTTTCTCACGTTCAGATCGGAGAGGATGTACTGCTCCAGAGAAACGACATCTTCTATGTACTTGTCGTCTTGATGGATGATCACCACGTCAGGAAGCGGATACTTGATTGGAATCGTTTTGCGATCGCTGATAATACGTCCCAACTCTATGATGCTCTGCATGCGCGACACGGCCATCTCGATATCCACGTTGATCAAACTCTGATCGGCCTCGGGCAGCATCAGGTTGTCGCCCTCCGAATCCGTCAGTAGCGAGTAGAATAAGTGAGAGAGAATCAATGCTCGGTAAAACGTGAGTAGAGTGAGTAGATCGCTGCCCCAATATCTACCTGCGTTGGCTCTCAACATGTTCAATCCTCGAAAACACGTCTGCGATACACTGTTTAATTGGTTTTTTTTTCAGATTAGCTCACTGTCAACCCATATTCCCAGGAACTTGTAGATTTCAACCAACTCGATGTCTGCTCCTTCCACCGTTAGTGTTGGTCGATGAGGGTCTCGTGTTGTTATGAAGAGCATTGCTTTGCTTTTGTTTGGCACAGTATGGAGATTTGTGTGACTTAGGTGTTGTTCGATATTATTTAATGCCTGGTTCATCTGACTGTACATATTTTGTAGTTTGCTTCTTGAGACGTATAGTACACTGCAGGAAAAAATCTGGAAGGATGCATGAGTTTGTACTTGGATTTAAAAATCTGTCGAAGAAATACGTTGTTACGACAGATTATTATCGAGTTATTAATAACTTTAAATAAATTACAGATATTATTACTGCAATGTTATTCTATTATCATTTCAACAGCTGTAAGAACAATTTGAAATCTTGCATTTTAATCAGAAAAACCAGTCTTACATTTTATTATTTGTTCTTCATTCCCATCACCATCCAGCATTTTCGAAGCTATATTAAAAGTAATTTCACATTTTGTGAATTTACACAAGAATATGAATACAGTGCAACTTCGCTTAGCACCTGCTTTAACGAAGATTTCGATTAACGAGCAAAATTAATTGCAGGAAAAATGACTCGCTTAACGAGCTACGTTTCGCATAACGAGTGATGAGGAGAAGAGAAGTTCCGGACTCTGCGCTTGTTACATCATTTTCAAAACTTGTGGACACATATTATGTGTATTTTTGAATATATTAACCACCTGCGATTTTCTATGTCATCTTTGTTTAAAGCGGACTTTGCTTTGAAAATATAATTTGTGTATGCTGTAAATACAAAATACAAATGTATTGTGTCCATTATTATAATATATAAACACAATATGTACGCTTTTTTATATAAACAAATATTAAAAGAATAAAGAAACCTGATACAAGTAATATAAATTCACTTCATCGTTTGAGAATTGAAAAACAGTTTCTGGTGTTAGTCGTCATTCTAGTTGCATCTTAGTGTTGTTTGTGATCACAAAATTTCCAAACTTGTGTTCAGACATCTTATTTATGTTTTTTTTGTGCAAAATTTAATAACATTTACATGTCTCCAAATAAAAAGCCATAGAATAAAAAGAACCATAGATATGAAAAGCAAAATCATTAAAAGTAGAGACCAAGTTATACTTTTTTATCGTAATTTATTTTACTTTATATGGCAAACCGTGTTTCACTATACGAGTAAAAACCCGGAAGTTTAGAACGCATTAAACGAGGTTCCACTATATTTCTTATAAATACTGATACTGTTTTTCTAACCATGAAATAAAAAAAAAATTCTTGTTCTTAAATAATAAATTATAATAACAATGTTTATTGTATCAGTCGTACAAAAAAAAACATACAGAAATAAAAAGAACAAATATATAAATAAATAATAATAATAATAATTTATTAGCCAAGCATCAATACATAAGAAGAAGAAAAGAAAATACAGTTTATACAAAAATAAATTTAACATACAATAAAAAAAATACATATTAATAGGCTGGCTAAAGGGCTAATGACCGAGGTCTTTCCGCCCTCAAATATATATAATTTCAAAAAAAGGCAACTGTTACAAAGGGCTATGTTCTTAAATATTTATAAAGTTTTATTCAATAAATAATATATACAATATATTTTAAAATAAAGACAATGCTACTAGTTAACAGTTTAAATGCGCAGCTTCCACATCATCATTAAACTCCCTTCTTGGTAGATTTACCCGACGAACTAGATATTTGGAATCAACGAAAGTATAGTTCTTCAAGTATTCATACCGTTTTTGAAAATTTGAAATAAAAAAAAGTTTCTTCTTCTTAAATATTTGTACAGTTTTATTCAATAAATAATATAATATTAAAAATTAATGCGTTCTAAAGCATTTGTAAAAATTTGTGCCAAAATCAACGTCCGACCGACGTGATTGTAGCTGAATGTATGTAAGTCGAGGAAGAGCCAAGCGGGAGATTCAGGATAGGTTGCTTTGTTCTATAGAGTGGAAAATCCATGTTCATAAAGATAGGTTGTTGCAAAAAGCAGCAACGTTTTGACTGCCACCTCATATACAGTATGGAAAAATTAACATTATTTTCATTGTTAAACGTCAATGAATGCAACTAACTTAAAAATTCCTTCAATAAATTCGACAAATAAATTGTTAAATTTTATTTTATGTTTATATAGTAAATTATGTTATTCTGTAATGGAAATTTAAAATACTTCAGATTTAGTTAAGTTTAGTAAATTGGTTATTCTGAGTGGGGAATCATTTTTGATTTGAAATAAATAGAAAACTTTAAGTTAAGTTTTGTTTTGTTTAGTAAATCAGTATTTCTGGATTGAGATTATTATTTAATTTTAAATAATAGAAAACTTCATTTAAATATAAAACATTTAAACAATAAAAAAGGTGAATGCTTTTAGTATTCGAAGCTCTTAGTTCTTCAGATATATTTCTTTGATCATGACTTTGTAATACTCGTGTGGCGGCTGGATGTTATAAATGGATTGGCCCTTCTCGTCCTTAAATTCGCTGTACTTCGCGGCCTTCGCACTATACCCAGGATCTCCGCAACACCCTGCGATAATCTAGTTGTTGCCTCCACCTCAACAACTATCCAAGAAAATTAGATTAATTCAAAACTTCTCGTTTAATGTACCTTAAACTCAGACTCCTCAGCTAAGATCTCGCTGCGCAAGAAAAGCTCCTTGTCCCGCGATTGGAGATGCCGTTCAGAGCGACGTCGGCAATCTGAAAAATGCGCTTCATTAGATGCGAAAGGGGAGCGAAGTAATAATCCGGAGCTTCGGAGGAGAAATAGGAAAGCCAATAATACAGACCCGGATCTAAATTCCCATTGTCTCTCCGGCTTTATTAAAAATATTCCGACAAATACCCGTCTCTATTTATGCACACAAATAAATACGGGAATTAAATTAATTGAATCGAATTTTTTTGAATACTTTTCTTTCTGCACAGATGGATGTAATTGGTTAGAAAATAATAATTTTACACTCTATTACACGCTTTTATATCTACCTATTTCTACCTAAAAAATTTAAATATTAATAAATCATAAATAAACTATTTTTTTTTAAATTATATATTTAATTATTTACTATAATATAACATATTATTGTTTATTTCATAGAAATTTAAACGATGTTAAATAATTATAATATAAAATGTATAATGTATATTTGTTCCAAAATTATAATTAAATATTGTCTACATACATTTATTCATTATAAATTTCATTGGAAGTAAAGAATTACAAGATTTTACGTTTAAATCAGTGATTTTACCGTTAAAGTGAAAGTTTCAATTTAAGTAGAAAATTCTAAGAAATTTTGTTCATTGTTTTATTGCCACCCTAAAAATTAATCCCTCGACATTCCCCCACTTTTTTCAAAACATGAATACCATATTATTTTTCGGTATAAACATGTTACAGAAACTCATCAATGCATCAGTTTGAAGCAACCAGAGCTTTAGTAATCTTGCCCGATTTAATACCCATGAGAGTCAGTGAATATTTCGAGAAGAAAAATTTAAAATCGAGTCTCCACAAATTTGATGAATTGTACAACAAATTCTACGGGATTCTGAAGCAGACACCTTTGGGAAGAGTGGAAGAACGATGATAATTTGAATCCGTTTACAGGAAGCCACGCATCCATTTACCAGACAAATTTGCAGTTGAGCCAAGACATACACAATTTTTGCAACAAAACCGAAGGAGACACTACTGGTTTGACTTACAGAAGTTTGTTGAGAGTAGAGTACATCCAGGCGATTTCCAAATTTTTGTTCTGTCATTGAGATCATCATCAAATCGACCACAGTTTTAGAGCAGAGGTTGTTTCTGAAAGTTAAAGAAGTTTAATGGAAATTATGTTTTATAGTTTTTTTTTAAATAAATATTACTTTTATTAACAAGAATTATTTATTATTGGTGTCTCACACAAATATGGGAAACTATTATATTCGTTGCTATGGCAATCATTTACAATGATATTTTTAACAAAGACAATCCATAAAACGTGTTTAACATTCACTGCATACTTAATACGTAATTGTATAGATTAGAATTTCAATGCATTCAAAATGTTCTATTAGAATTGGACTATATACAAAATTTTATATTGGAAATTCAAATGACACAAAACAAATATGTTTTTCAATTAATAATGATACTGTTCTGTTCTGTTCTGATTCCTCCACTCTATAATAGAGTGGAGGTGTGCTCACTTAGCTCACACCTTACGGTGTATGTAGCCAGTTAATCTTATGCTAGGCATAAAACAGTAAATAAATACAAAGTATATAGTACAAACAAACGAAAAGAGCATATAAACAAGCAAATACAAAATATAACAATAAAAAGGTGAATGGACTATTAAAGATGTCTATTACACGGAGTCACCCTGCTAATTTATAAATATACAAGAAATGTATAAATAATAAAAATAACAAAAAATAAAATAATTCAACATTTATACAAACTTTTCACGAGCAGGGACCTATCAGCTCTTATCACAGTGTGGGAAAGCCTCGGATCGGTAAATAAAAAGTGTTAAAAAGATTAATAAGGGGTAACAAAGCACAAAAATGAAACAACAGAATAAACACATTATAATAAAATTTAAAATTAGCCTATATATCTTGCTATCCTTCATCCTTAACAGGACTTCTATAGAGGTTGGAAGGTGAACTTTCTGAGTGATTAGTCCACTTATGAGCACGTTTGTAGAAACACTGTTACTTTCACATTCAAAAAAATGTGATTTGCGGTGGATATCATCCCACAGTCACAGTGCGGTGAATCCCCAAATTCATCCTAAAAAGATGAGCTGCAGATCTGTTATGGCCCGTTCGTAATCTGCACAGAGCTGATATGTCAGATTTCTTAATAAACTTGAACTCGTGAAACCATGGTACCATTCCCACTCTCGGATTACCCTCGAAATAATACTTTCCCTTGTTCTCTGACCTGTTTTCATATAGGTACTGCCATTTTTCTCTTTCTTCTTTGTTAATTATTTCACTGATATCCGAGAACGGAACAAGTTGGTCCGTGATATTGGCCATATACCCTCATTCGCCAACGCATCCGCCCTTTCGTACCCCGGGATTCCAGCATGTCCCGGTATCCAGCACAGCGAAACCTCTGTCCCAATGCTTTCCAAGAAACTCAACCTGTCCTTGATTTGGAGAACAATATAATTTATTTTGGCTGAATATTGCGAGAATTGAATAGCGTCTAACGCACTTTTAGAGTCAGAAAAAATGACACTCTTTCTCCATTCGTTTCTCTCAATTAGTTTTAGTGCCCTGCAAATTGCATATAACTCGGCTGTGAATATCGAGGAAACCTCTGGAATCCTTCCGCTCTCAGATAGGCCTTCCCCGTCAATATAAATCCCATAGGCAGAAGATCTGGGGTCATGTATCACCGAACCATCTGTGTAGATATGTACATGACCAGACCACACCACATTTATGAAAAACAGGAAGCTGAACTGGAACATTCACATTACACTTGTTCATAAAATATACCCTATTCCACTTTTTGGAGCGAACATTTACAGGTAGGCTAAAAAAGTCTTTGATCGTATATATGCGGTACTCCCATTGGCTCATCATGTTAAAAATTTCAATCAATAGGGGCATTCCCTTGCTCGGCCAGAAGGGCTTAGCTCCAAACAAAAAATATGCCCGACGTATCGCATTTATCACAGGTGTATTTTGGATGGACATTAATTTACTGCTTAAAGTACTGCTCTCCCGTCTGATACTCAGGGGAACAACACCAGCTTCAACGTGCAGAGAATTAATTGGACAGGTACGGAGGACGCAAAGTGCTATTCTCAGAGCTTTATTTTGTATTCTTTTCAAAGACTGAATTTTAAATTTAGCACAAAACGAATAAATAAATCCAGCGTATTCGAGTCTAGGTGGAATAAAAAATTTAAACATCAACATAGTCGCTGGATATGAACCCCAGTCAATGCCAGAAATTGCTCTGAGCATATTGATTATCCCGGGGATACTACGACGAAAGTTTCATTTCGTTTGACAATGGAATCGATAATCGATATAAAAGGCGTATCTTACTTTGTGTTTTGTGTGTGCTTGAAAAGATTTGGTTGTAGTTGACTTGAAAAGGATGAAAAGATGAGCGAGAGAAGGAGAACGAATGAATGAGAAGCGTCAATCAACTGCAGATTTTTGAGGGTACCCCCTGAGTGATTGAGAGACCGGTGTGATTATGGCTTCGAAAAAGGAAGATGAAGCCAAGGAGAACGTTCGTGATTGAGTGCACTTCGCGCAGTTTCACTTCAATTCTTCTCTCCCTTTCTTTCGCACTACACTCGGTGAAAAAGAAGGCATATGATAAAGTAACATTTTCAATTCAATCGACAAAATAATATGAAAAAAAAAAATAAATAAACTAGAGAGAGAGTGAAGTGAGAGGAGGGACGAGCGAATCAAATCGAATCGAAAAGAGGTGAAAGTCAAATGCGTATGTGACTTCATTTAGTCAAAAGGGGATGGAATAGACTCAATGGCTATTTCGAATTGTAAAAA
Organism: Nicrophorus vespilloides; assembly: GCF_001412225.1. NCBI lineage: Eukaryota > Metazoa > Arthropoda > Insecta > Coleoptera > Silphidae > Nicrophorus > Nicrophorus vespilloides. The sequence goes on from NW_017099541.1 coordinate 33,160, forward strand.
AAATATTTGCATTTGAAACATTTACATACTAAATTTTGAAAAATAAACTTTCTGCATATATTTTTTGATATTGCTAATATTACGATGTTTCACTCATCGAACTTATAAAAGTTTTATATCAAATAATGGTGATTTACAAAATTTTACAAAAAAATTAGTCACAATTTCATAAACAATTATTATTTCGGTGAAAAGAAAAGATTTTTTCAAAGCAAAAATTGGTGAATTTTATATAGTAATAAAAGTTTCTAGTTTTAAATTTTAAAAAATATGTAAGTTACTTTGATTATTTTTTTAGTTTAAAAGGACTAAATGACAGATAATCTTTATTACATAAATAATAACAATAAACCAACTGAAATTACTGAAACAAAAGTATTGCATTTGATTTTAAAGATCTACTGATCAACAAAACAAATGAAGAATATAAATAGCTTACGTGATTGAAAACTATAAACACTGACATTGACAAATATTGTTTCTAATAAATTACTTATGATTATATAATAAAAATGCAATTAGAAACAGTTTTTTTACGACGAAATATGATGTATACAGAATTGTGAGAAAATATTTGCATCCTCAATTGGAATTTAAAATTTACGAACATTGAAATGATGCAAATTCATTTGGTTGCACTGACGAAACCACTCAAAAGAGGAAAGGTCTTTGTGTAATTATTGTGTGAGTTTGTGTATGAAATGTGATCAATTTTGGCTTCCGTTCAGTTGTTTAATTCTTACGAAAGGAGGCCCCACCTTCAATTTTCAACCTCTGATCCTTTTTATCCTCTTCGTCTGCCACGACCACCGCCTTCTCATCGTCATCATCGTCTTTTTCTACATCGTCTTCCCCACAAAGGAGACGTCGTAATTGCACATGCAGATGACGTCACATCCGATTCGCAATTGTATCCTGTTCCGAGGCAGCTCGGAACGTGATCAACTGGACTGTATGTCCTGATTATTAATTCCATGGCGCTACATTAATTTGCGAAAGAATAAAGGAAAATATGGGAGTGGAGGTGGAGGATGAGCAAAAGAAGCGGCGAAAGAGGTCATCGCAGAATTAAATAACGAATATCATCCCTAACGATCTTAATCTAAATTATCCCAGGAGAATTCGTTTCGCCGTGTGCCGCGCTGAGCCGCCCCACTTGACGCTCAAATGAAGAGAGGCGGCTGCCGTCGTTGCCAAAAGGTCCTCAAGCACTTGTAATGAACGAACATATTTTGAAATTACAGAAAAAAAACAATAAATATAACAACAAGAGTCTCAATCGGAAAGTTTGTAGAAGCCATTATTACAAACAACCACTAATAATAGTTAATAAACTTAGTAAACTAATATATCCTTCTGCAATCTCAGAGCTAGTTATCTAAATCTGCGTTAAGTCTCAGCAACTGTATCCTTCCAGTTCACCAGTCAGTATCTGAATGCCTCCATTCCTGCTGATCCTTCGGCTGAAGTATTATGCTGCCCCTATAATGCAAATTTGTCCATCCTTCTTCTCCCAAGTGCTGACAATGTTATTTGCACGCTCCAGCGTGAAAACAACAGTTTTTGTATCTCTGCTTTGTATCGCTGCACGTGTAAATTAGATACGTTAGATACTCCGACATATATTTGACATTTTAAATATCATATGATTAGATATGACAATTGTATTTCTAAATCAACTGAAATATATTTGCAAAGTATTTGAACATTTAAAATATTTGACATTGCAAACACCGAAACAAATAAGTATCGATTGGAATCGAATATATAAAATCTTTCACAGTTGAATTCAATGACCAATATACACAAAATAGAAGAAATATGGAAGCAATAAAATTATATATAGACAATTATATCTGTAGACCAAGTAAACAAAGTAAGAAATATTGGAAAATTATTTAAACTTTTAAATTACTTGACATTTTAAACGTCACAATCAAATCATATGGTTGGAACAAATAAGCATTGATCGGAATCAAAAATAGAAAACATTTGAATTCAATAATCTAGAGACAAATCGAAGAAAGGAAGAAGAAATATTGGAAACGTAATTGGATTTGAAATTTTAAACGTCACTTGCAAATAACATAATCGAAAATACAAACAGAATTAATTATTGTAAATCCATACAAAATTACAATATTATTTGACAATTAAAACGTCAAACGTCACATTATTTAATTGAAGGTTAGCAACTAGATACATAACTAATAAATTTAATTTGAAAAATCTAATAATCAATAAAACAAATGTTGAATATAAATAGCTTAAGGTTTTACATTAATGATTAATACACGTATCCCCCAATTTAAACGTTAGATAGTAAAATGTGTAAATCAAAGTTATAAACTTTTTGAATCTAAAACCGTATAAATCGAAAAGTATGCAAATCAAAAACGCATAATTTCTTTATTTATGTTTTTTTTCATTTCTTTTTATAAGTTACATAAATCAAATAAAACTATTGAAAGGCACAAAAATGGTTCGTTATTGATTATAACAATTATTTACAAAAAAAAAAAAAAAACGCCTAAAGAAATTACCGTGTAAAATGAGTGTTTATACATTTTAATGTAATAAAATGGTTTATAACAAAAGGAATATAATGTAGAAATCCTGTGAATTTTTAAATAGTTTTGTAGTTTTTGTACTTTTAGTATTTTCCAATAAAAATTATGAATAATTGTGATAATTTTGTTATTTATAACTAAACTAGTTTAAAAAATCTATTTAATTTTTTCTCAAATAAAAGAAACAATTTACTTGGTAAATCAAAATATCATTGATAATCTTTTAATGATATTGAAATATCAAAATTTAATCAATAACATGAAAAATTGGAAATTTCAGGCGAAATCATCTTGTTGCACTTTTTTGTTTTATTTTATTTATTTTTCTCGTGTTCCTCCAATTAGTGTGCGATGATAATAATGGATGGGAATTGGTACTGCGGCGGACGACGTTCCGCGGGATCAAATTAGAAACATCGGGGTTGATAATAAAATATCTCTTATTATTCTTCCCGGTTTTTGTTATCTGACAGACAGGGCAGCCATTACACTGCCTCCCTCCATCATTCGTCACACTCCTTTTTTGATTGATTCGTATTCAGTTTCGTTGCACGAGCTTGCTCACTGATGGCGCCATTGCTATGTCTGGGTGGCTGTCAAGAAAAAATCGGAGATCGGTCCCGTCGGAACACGATGGATAATTGCTCAATTGAGGGTCACACGGAATGGGATGGGTATAATGTTAAACCATGAATCCTGGATAGTAACCAACCGATTTTTGCGCCTCATAAATCACTGCGCACTCCACTCGACATTTAATTAACCTTTCATTAGGGTCTATATCAAAATCCCGACAACTGAAATCCCAACAATCAAATTCCCGACATTTGAAATCACAACATAGTGAAAATACCAACAACCAAAATCTCGACATTATCCAAATACCGACATTATCAAAGGAGTTGGAGATATCCTGTACTTATGTATTTGTTTATACAATAAGACGTATAGGCTAAGAGACTTAGTGGATGTCCCTTATTCATAGTTTCTTTATATAATGTATTAATAATAAAAATTATAATAATAATAAAAGTTACTGTCGGTATTTTGGTTGATAGACATTTATTTACAAATATTCGTTAATGTTCACAAGAATTTCTTCTGCAATTTTCGTTTGTTGCGGACTGTGAGAAACCAAAGGAAGAAGTTGCAATTATATCCATTAAGATTCCTCCTTGGACCAACACTAATTATTTTGAATTTATGTATTTTTTTTGTAATGAACGTATTAAAAGCAATGACATAAAATAGTCAATTAAATATTTTACAGTACATTTGCACATTACTTTTACGTAATTACACTCAATTGTTTTATAAGCATCAGCGTTATGTGTCAACGAAACAAACGTATTACATATTCAATAATCGTACTTAATGATAAAATCGATATATGGATAAAACAACATCATTTAATATAATACTCGCATCAAAACAATAACAGGATTTGATATTATTATTGCATAATGTTAGGATTATTTCATGGTTAACGTTTACGCAACAAATAAATATTGTTTATATCATCACCTAGGTAACGGTTATGTTTCAATTATTCATTTGACATCTGTCAAATGTCATTAAAGTCTTTTTTGAAATAATATTATTATTGTGTTTTTGTTGTATGCTGATGTATGCTGTTAATTAACTAAAGAGAGTATAATTCTAACGCTAAAGTCAAAATACTGTTTAAATTGTTACGCAAGTACCAGTTAAATTGAGTCAATTAATGTTCGCAAATAAACAGACGTATACGAATAATATCTGTCATGTGTCAAAATTTGAATTTGATTTTTTTGTGGGTTATGTGATATTGCTGTTGCGTCGTCGGCGTTCGTACTAAAGCGACAAAAAAGGAAAAGGGAGACAGTTGTTGGTAAGAGCAATGCGGAGAGGATAATTAGTAAATTGATCATAATTAGGAGATGTCAGGAGGAAATGAAATTTGAATTAATTAGTGATGAGTAATAAAGTGATTCAATTTAGTGCGGTGGACGGTGTTTGGATGTGCGGAGAGGATGGATAATGTAACGGGATTACACAAACTCACATAGATATATGTAATCAATGCTCATCTTCAGCAACAAAATAAAGTGGACCATACTAATGCCGACCTAACGCGGCCTCCGGTCCTAATCTAATGAATTTTTTAGACCTCAAAATTCACTAATCTAAGCTATGAACTGAAGACACGGCGCGTTATATGAAATCCGTGAAGCAACAAGAAAAAATAACTAGAATTAACACACCGGAGCAGGAAACGATAATCACATAAACACGTGATTCGTCCACGAAGACTATTGTTTGATTAGAAAATTTTATTCATTTGTTTCTTAAATATCATTTCTTTATTTTATTATATATATATATGATATTCCAGGAGTGGCCAAACTGTAGCTCGCGAGTCGCATGCGGCTCTTAAAAAGTCTTGTTGTGGCTAGTTGAGCCACAACAAAACACAAATATTGATGCTCTGCGATTCCACTATTTCCTTTGACTGTGAATCTGCTGCTATCCTAAACACTGTCATTGTCCATCGACTTGGCTGAAGGTCCATATGCTGAATCTCATTCTTTTCACTGTCCACCTGTGATGAACGATGGCCCTATTGCTGCAAGCACCGAAAGGGCTTGCTTCGGAAAATACCTCCAATTGATAGCAAGAAAAGATAAGCCAGAGTGCCGGTACTTCCAGCTGCCAAGTCGTTCTCTGCTTTCAGCTCTTTCCAAAAAATGAGAAAATATCGCAAATTTTCTTAAGAACAGAAAATGTTGTTGTGTCCAACCGTTATTATTAAAATTATTATTGTTAATATAGTGTATTAATGAATCAGAGACACCCATGGCGTATATTAGACGCCTTATTATATAAACATATACATAAGTATAAAGGATTTTCCACCATGAGACCGATTGTAACATTCCTACCTATTTTCAACTGAGAACCCAAACGCAGAATAGGCATAGACCAACTGATAAAAACATTGCTCATATTTTCAAGTGGGAACCAGACGCAGATTTGGCAGAATCCGTACAAAAGCAGCGACCTGAAGCGGAGCGTCTTATCATAACCGTGCCTTACACCTCAAACTCCTGCCTCTTGCTCAGTTAATTTTATACGTAGAATAAGTATTTGTAATTAGTGTCAGGAAAAACGTTAAAGAATCAAGTCGTATCGAATATTTTAATAATAAACCGAAAGTAAAACTTGTTCAATTTAGTATTTATCAAACCCAAGGCTCCACAACAGACAACAGAAGAAGATATCTCACAGAGTCCAGAAATCCATCCCTGGGATACGACATAATTAATGGTGGCAGCGGTGTACAAACTACACGTGACCGAGTATTGCCAGAAAATCAACAATTTCTGGATTGAAGCTATTCGAGCTCACTCAATCAACTCCTGGAGACTGGACAACGAACTCGTTATAAACAGTATCTTCGAGACCACAGGCCGATTCAAGCCAAATTCACGGTTCCTCAAAGTTATTCGCAATAGAGGGTAAACCAACTCCTGAATTTAACACGGACGAATTCGCAGATGGACAGAATAAGCAAAAAATTATGTAATAGGCAAAATGGCCTATTTTTTTTTATAAAAAACAAATAAACTAAGAACACTTTTCTGTGAAAGTCTATTAAAAATAAATCGAAAGGTCAACTGAAGTAATATCTGTAGTAACAACATTTTTTTTAGTTTAGAATAAAATAAAATAAATATAGAGATTCAAAACATTACATTTAAAAAAAAAAAAAACTTGCATTAAATAAAGTACTAAATCATCAATATGATGGAAACGTAGAAACAATAGATATTTTTTTAGAAGATTATGATTTAGAGACAAATCAATACTAAATATGGAAGAACAACTTATATCAACAATTTGTTCAAGTTTAAGACAAGAAGCAGAATTATTAGTAGAAGAGAATAATTTTTAAACATGGAATGAATTAAAAAGTCAATTATTGAGAATATTTGTATTCGTGATAGATATAGCTTATTGGAGAATTAATTTGTTTTTGTGCCATCAGCAAGCAAACGAATTAGTATATTCATATTATTATAGAATTAATAAAATTGCAGAAAATATTAAATATAGCATACATCATACGTTTAATTCAGATATAGCAGATATGAATGATGAATTATTAAAGTTAGAATATTAGTATATTTCAAATTAGGTCTATTACCTCAAATTAGAGAATTTGTAACAGGGAAATATTCAAATTCAATAGGAGAAGCTTTAGATTTTGCAGAATATAAAGAAATTTAAGTGGAATATCTTATTCGCCTAGATGAATTATATTTAAAATCGCAAATGTTTGAGAATATATCAAAAGAATGCAAATTGTAACCAGGAAGAAATTATAAATGAAAATCAGAATGAAAATAATAATAGAAGAAAAGATGTCAAATAAACGTGTAAAATTTATGAAATTCAAAAATAAATATTTTTTTTACTTTTGCCTATTTGCAAACGAGAAATGCATAATTGGTGATAATAATTATCATCAAATAAAACAGAATAAATAATGTCACTAAATAGAAATACAATATTACAAAAAATAATTATAAAGAAATTTTCAATTTTTAAGGAAATTATACGAATTAGACGGAAAGACTTGGATAAATCGCACTATCTTCCAAACTTGAAAAGACAAAATTTCCAACAGAAATATCAGAAATATACTAGAAAATTTATTATTTTTACATTCGCCTACTTGCAAACGAGAAATGCATAATTGATGAAAATAATTATCATCAAATAAAACAGAATAAATAATGTCACTAAATAGAAATACAATATTAAAAAAAATAATTATACAGAAATTTTCAATTTTTAAGGAAATTATACAAATTATTCATTTAAATTATTTCCATCATAATTTAATTGCATCTGTTTACAAACGAGAAAAAATAATCCCACTGAACAGAAATACAATATAATAATAAATATACAGAAGTTATGAAAATTACATTAAGATATGAAACAAACATCAATTGAAAATATCGTTTTCTTTGTTGCTTTCACCGGTTTTCAAATAAGAAATAAATAATAAATTGGTGAAAAGAAAATTTCATCGAATGAAATGAAAATATATCGTTTTCGAGATCACAAATGTAAAAATTTATATTTGCATATAATTGATCAAAAATTACAGAAAATTAATTAATAGAGATTTCTTATTTTCTTTGTAGAAGGAATATTAGAAATATCACAAAATAATTAAGATTTTAACTGAATACATTTATTGGTATTGAAATAGAAATGTGTTTTTATAAGAGTATTAGCAAATCCATTCGAAAAGTGATATTTCATTTTTTCTTAGAGACATTTCGGAAAGCCTAATAACCTTTTCTGAATGTATTTCTTCTTCTCTACGTGCATATAATATAACAACATACCCTCCCGATTTGACATTTCGCATGATAACCTATTGTAAGTGAGTAGTAAGTAGTACAAGTGGTGCATGTGTTCTCGTGAGCTCCGGCTTCTTGACTGCATTACAGTGGCAATTCACATAACAATTATATAAAAATTAACATACATACGTAATTTAGAACAGTCAAATAAACAGAAAAAAACACTGGCAAAGAACACTACCCAGAAAAGGCAGAAATGCCTCGGGAGGAAACCTCGTCAGCTGCCGAGGAATTACTATTACCCTCACAGGATACAACAAGAAAAATACTAACGGACGAATGGAAATCATTTGAAATAGATGAAAATGAAGAAATTATGACCATCAAGTCAGGCTTCATATTTAAAACGGATAGAGACAGAGTCAAAGAAATAAAAAAAACTGTTAACAAAAAAAATATAATAACTCATACAGAGGGCATGGGACTGAGAGGAACGAACACGACGCAAGATCAACAGAGATCATACTCATCTATTATAAGAACAGTTCCAGAAGAAATAGACGAGAAGGACATAAGTAACACACTAGAAAGAAAAGGAATACAACATAGGTTTTGCAGAGGAATAATCTCCAGAGCAACAGGTCAACCGACCGATATGATCAGGATTATCATGGCTCAACCTGGGGTATACGAGAGGTTAATTGTGGAGGGATGTATGTATGACTATGTACGATATTCGACGATGCTGAGAAGACCATCTGAGCCGACGCCGATGGCATGCAATAGATGCAAGACGTTTGAGCATCCATCTGCTGAATGTAGGAGACTGATCACATACAAGAAGTGTGGGGGTGGACATAGGACATAGGTATTGCATCTCAGACTTGACACCTAGCTATAGAGACTGCGGACAGAAAGACCATACGGTCTGGAGATGTTCAGAAAGACCGCATCAACCGATAAAGGGTTTACCCAACATGACAGTTACAGTACAGAACCAACGATCAGAGGAGTTGCCAATGATGGGATCTACTGTGGAGAGGATACATAGACCAATTACAATTAATAACATAATAATAGACACATACATGGAGAAGATAAATAATCCGGAAAACGCAAATAGAACGGAACTACTGACTAAACTAAGAAAAAAAATGTTGGATAGATTCAATATTTACATCACGGAGGCGTTCCCGGGCATAGGCTACATCTCCACAAGAGGGATCTGGCCATGGCAGAGAACAGAGGCAGCGAATTAAGAGACCCAAATATTGAGACCAGGGAAGCATAGCAAATAACCAACAACAAGAGTGATAGCAGAACAAACAACAAGTCACTAACGGTTGTGCTGCAAAACAAAAAGCATGAAGTGGAGATAATGATAAAACAACAAAAGATGGATGTGTTAGCGTTTACTGAGACGTGGTTGGAGAGGAGGAGCTTCTACAATACAAACTTGGTGGTTACAGTGCGGTGCACAGTTGAAGAAAAGGAAGAGGCGGTGGAGTATCTATATACATAAAAAAGGAGATAAACTATGAAATACTGTCAAATAAAACAATACCAAATATCGAAATAATAACAGTCAGAATGAGCGAACTACATACAAATTTCACACTGGTTTACAACCCCCTAACAACGATCCGGAAAATATTATCAAATTATTTGCAAATGGCATTCTCAGCAGGAAGAAAAAAACAGATAGTAATGGGAAATCTAAATATTAATCTACTGGATACAACAAACAAGATAACAAGGGACTATATTAACACTATAAAAGAACAGGGATGCTACATAGCTAACAACATAGAAAATAAGTACTACACACGCTGGAACTCCAATCTGAACCACACCATATTAGATCACGTAATAACAAACCAAAAAGTAATGACAGGAAAAATAGAAATAGAGGAGGTGTCGTTCTCTGAAACTGACTATAGAATGGATAACAGGAGAACAAAAAGGAGAGGATAAATATACACAAAGAGAGAGAAAATATAAAAGGAAAGAAAAAAATTCATGGATCAACAAAATCATCTTGGACCTAATAGCAAATAAAAACAAACTAACAAACAATATAATATAATGAAAAAATACCCAGACGATAATAAACAACGTATGGATTATAAAAAATAAAAAAAGACAGAAACATAAACATACCAAATAAACAAGTAAAAACTACTGAAACAGAAATAAATGAGATAATAGAGTCATTGAGGGATGGATGTGCGCCGGGCAGTGATGGGATATATAAGTCAACAATTAAATAACGCACATTAGTAGACATAACAAATCAAATTCTGAGTTCCGGCAGCTACCCGGACGTACTAAAAAGTTACAATAACACCAATTTTTAAAAATAACGAAAAGGATGGATCGGAGAACTACAGGCCGATTGCGATAACATCAGTGTTTGCCAAAATAGTGGAAACAGTAATCTACAGAAGGTTAAACGATTATATGAATAACAACAACCTGACTAATCAACGGCAGTAAGGATTCCAGGAAAAGTCGAGTACGGTTGCGGTGCTGCTGGACTTGACTACGGAGATTAGAAGAATTCTGGACAGCCATATGAGTGCTGTTGCGGTGTTTGTAGATCTATAAAAAGCTTTTGACATGGTCCACAAAGGGAGATTGCTCCGATAAATAAGAAGTTTGGGTGTGGTTGGTCGGGAGGCAACGCTGTTTGAGTCTTACCTTACAAGTAGGGCTCAGCGAGTAAAGATGATGAGTACAGAGAGCTCTGAAATGTGCTGCGAATATGGGGTCCTTGCTCCTACGCTATACAATATATATACAAATAACATAGCCGACATTGAGTTAGAGGGACACGGCGTTGCAGAACAGCATCAACAACGACATTATTAAACTACAGACATGGTACGATGACAATCTATTAACAATAAACGAGTCTAAAATACACTACTTGAAAAAATGCTACGACAATTGGATATATGAAAAAAATAAACAAGTTTCTCCCGGATAGGTGCAGGATGGCAATGTACCATAGTATGTTTACCTCAAGGATGACCTATGGTTTACCTATGGTGTGGCGGTGTGGGGAAACACAACAAAAGAAAACGTAAAAGCATTAACAAGACAACAAGCAAAGCTAAAAAAAATGTTTGCAAATAGCCGTGACACGCAGTTACTGGATGCGGGGACACTGATAAAGGCACAGACAAACATACTAATACACAAAATAGTAAAAAAAAATAAGACCCGGGTGGCCTGTCTTTCGGCTGCGATACCCATGATCATAATACGAGAACTAGAAAAAAATATAAGAATGGAACAAAATACAACTAACATAATAAGCAGGAGTTTGCTGGTGCAGGGCGTTGCACAAAAAACATGGTTCCAGAGGAAATACAAATAGAAAATGATATAAACACGTTCAAAATAAAAATGATGTGTTGGATGCGGAGTCGTGAAACGAACCAACAAGCCCGCTCAAAATACCGGTTCCAAGGAGCGTTCCGAAAGAATCGAAGCTGAGGTGCATACACATAAGGGAAATAATAATAAAAAATGTATAATAAATACTGTACAAATTGTATATAAATAATAATACAAAAATCGATATAGGAAATCCTATATTATGTACAAAGAAAATAAGGTGTAAAAATACTGCTGAATATAACAAAAAAATAATAATTCAGAAATGTTAGATGTTAAGTTTTGACAAAAAAAATAGTGAATCGTTATTTTGAACAATTGTGTAAACGTCAAAGCACATCAAGATTTAAAAATCTGTTCCATCATAATCGTGTATTATAGTAATTTTCTTCTTTTTTTTCATCAATCATAGTAGAGAATTGTTTTTTTTTTGCATCGTGTAATCGTAAAAAGTCGTCAGCCTGGTCAGTCTTCAGTTTTCAGTGAAAAATTGAAAAAACAATTCAACGAACGTAAAGTTATCATACTTGTATCTTATTGTGAAAAAAAAATTGAAAAAAAAAAGTAATTAAAAAAAATAGCAGCAATTGGTATTGAACGAGGAAACTAATTTGAAAGACAAATGGTGCATAAAACCGGGAGAAACTCCGATCAGAATTTTACATTGCAGCAAAATGGAAGAGGACCACGTGTGTGGCCTGTAAATCACTTGTCTTCCCGATCAACACCGGCCGCGGTGTCTATAGCATTACGACCGTGGTTTGGCCTTTCCCTACCGCCGACCCTCGGGGTTCGCTTATCAACATTATTAACATAATCTGCGATAGTACTACGAGTGTTGTAATGCTCGTGACGTGTGGATCCTAGTCTTCCGTGCGACCCGCGACTCCTCATAGAGCCCCTTCCACGGTTGTTACCATCCGCATTCGAATTATACGCACGATCGTCACATCTTCTCGACATCGGGAGATTTGGTAATAAACCCATGACGCTGCCCTGCATGCTACGTAACTTCTGATCGATTTCCAACTTCTCCTGTCGAAGTTGTTCTACGTCCTAAACAAATAAACAAATAAGTTAGGAACATAACATACGGACGGTATTTGGTGTAATTACTTCCAATGAAATATCCATAGAAACGTACAATTTGTCATTAGAACCCAGTGCGTCCGAATCTTTTTCACGTCACGATGCCCGTAGATTAGTCTGATAATTAATAATTTTTTTATTTCAATCAATGAAAATTAATTTAATAGAAGTTATTACACAATTCGTTTAAATACGTCGGTTAATCCCACAGGCACTGTACGTTCTTACGGACATTTTTACGTTTTCATAATACAAATACATGTACGTATTATCAAGCATACTTAAAAAGAATGTTCGTTTAGTATGAGCTGATTGTATGTTGTTAATAATAATTTATCAACTATTTACATACACAATGCAATATATTATAATAGAACTATCCCCTCCCAAATATAATATATTTATCTTATTTATTGCTGTTTTTGTATTTGCGCACATTTTATATTAAAAAAGAATATGTGGATAATTCTAATAAACATATTATAATAAACATAAACATGATTATATACAGAAAAATAATATTATGAAAATAAGTTGTGCAATATTTAATAAAATAAAAATTATATGATATAACCTAATGACCTAATTCTGATTGTCTTTTATGGAATGTATTATGTAATTATTAAATTAAAAAATATGGTGATTTTAATTGTATATCTATCAACAAATATTATGATCAGATATTATTTTGAAAACAAACGTTTTACCAGAAAAAAAAGTCATATTTAAAAAAAGTAAATCTTATTGGTCTAAATTGAAGCAAATACAATATGTAATAAAAATTTAAAAAAATCATAGATGAAACATACATCAGATAAAAAGTCTCTAGAAAACTTAAGTTATAACTTAACTCTAAACTTAATTCTAAATATTTAAATATAAGCAAATTTAAAGAATTTGAAACAATCTAGTAACTTAAGTTTATGTTCGTTATTCCGACTTAAAAAATATATATGCACAATACTGAAATTGCAAGTTATATTATTGTGTGTTTGAGAAAATATGGAATTGCTATTTTAGGAGTTTTCGATTAAATGATTTCAAGGTTGCGTATCATTATGACTCATTGATAAAACTACGTATTAAAAAGATTATAATAAGTATTCCGTCACTTTGTTTAGTTACTACAGTAATAAGTCTCAACACTGATCATTACAATGATCAATACAATCTTATTTGTTATTATAGGTATTTCAACATATTCATCAAAACAGCGGAAAAAAAGATCAATAGTCTTTGCAGCAGTTATTTTTTTTTATTTTATTATTATTGTTGTGAATGAAAATGTTTATTTGTTTACTGTTGCAAGATTATTTTTGTCAAAATAAAATAATCTTAAAAATGTATTAAGAAAAACTTTTATGTAAACATATTTCTTAAATTTTATGGGCTATTTCCTATATTCCCGCCTCCAATATTATTTTTTATCATATATTTTAATAAAACGTGTATGTCTATCTATAACATATTCAAATATTTATATAAAATAATGGTTAAATAAATCAATTTGCTGAATAAATATATTTCAGTAAATATTGTTTTTGCATTTAAAATAAAACAAAAATACTTGTAAAATAGCATTAAAAATTACCATTAGAATTATAGTAAAATCGTTAAGTCATATCTTCTATAATTTAGTATTTTCAAATTGAAGGGTTAACTATTTGAAAGTAAGTAATATTTTAGATATGTATAAGATGACGTTACTAACAGGTTGATAATTAATAAAAGTATAAATACCTTCAGATGTGCTAAGTGATATTTCAATAGCATTTTTGCATTGGATATGCTTTCAACAGTTCCAACAAAAACAAAGGGAACCTGTCCCTCTTCTCTGGGCATCGTGGGCTGCGGTTCATTATCCCTCTCAATTTTAACCCGCACCTAAATAAAGGAAATTGAATGTGATAAAGATTGTAACAAGTCGTGAATATATACTTTACTTACAACGCCACTTTTATCAACAATCTCTTGAATGACCCTGCCATTCTTGCCAATCACTTTACCTACTAGAGCTGTAGGTACTTGCAGCGACTCTTCGCTATATTCCAGCATAGCACGAGCTTTTTTCACCGCTTCGTCACAATCCCCGTAGATTTTGAAGGTACACGAATTTTCCTCCAGCTCGATGTTCGTAATACCGTTCACCTTACGTGCCTGTTGGATGTTCACTCCGTGCGCACCGATAGCCAATCCCATCAAATCCTTCCTTACATTAAACTCATCTGAATACCTGCAATTGGTAACAAAGTGTTAGAATGGTAATAGGAACTGCAACCAATCGTACACTACAACAGACGCCGTTATGTAAAACCGCTTAGTAGACTTAATATAGT
>NW_017099542.1:0-2109 GCF_001412225.1 Nicrophorus vespilloides
TACGGGAACTTTGTGCGAGTGTTCGTGTGTGCCAACCAACAACGAAGGCTGAGATGGAGATATGCAGAGATGCAGCAGTTGGCGATGAAGACATCAAGTAGTAAGTGCTTTTATACCACACGGGATTCATAACAAGCAGCCCTCCCCCATCAGCTTAAAAATATATTTTCATAATTTTAATTATTACTATGTTTATTCAAAATTTTTAATTACTCTTGCTTCTTTTTGTTAAATTCTTTTCAGGTTTTCATAATTTCAATTATTACTGCGCTTAATCAAAATTATTACTTAATTTTGCATTTTTTCTTAAATTCTTTTCAATTCTTTTCAGGTTTTTATATTTTTAAATTAATGCGCCAATTCTAAATTATTAATTAATTGATTCCCTTTGTTCTTGTCCGTATTTCCGTTTTATTTACATGTTTTAGTTTAGGTTGCATTAAATTATTATTGATTTGGAGAAGATATCAATTTAATTTCAATTGCTTTCATCTAATAATTGATTATATTTTAATCAATTTAAGTTTCGTTAATTTGAATGTGATTTTGTTTTCTCTTTTTCGTGATAATAATAATTTTGTTAATTTGATTTTGGTTCTACAAATGTATAATTTATATTGAAGTTGTAATGGCTTTAATATACTTTACTCATTGTATGTACTGAATGGTAATTACTTAATTATAATTATATTCAAATATTTATCCTCACTTAATTACCCAAATGTAGCAAATGTTTATTTTTTTTAATTTTAATTTTATTTCTTTACTATTTTGATATTTAAAATATTACAGTTCAGGAAATTCTATAAAGAAGGGTTGGCCACCCTTAAGCAAATTCGTTTTTCATTCAGTTTTTTGAAAAGTTTCTCATATTTCCAAAATCTGAATATTGTATGTTAGTGTATGTTGTTTGAGTTTGAATGCATGCGAGCTCGCAATTGTTTGTGTGTGTTTGAATGTATGAGCAAAAGTGTTTCGATTTGTGTTTGATTTTGAATGATCTGAACGAATGCTGTTATGATTGTGCTGAGTTTACGATAGATTTTTAAGAAAATGTTAAATCTTCATTAACATTTTCAATTTGTTAGGTGCTTGATTAGAATTCTTGAACTGTAATAAATTATTTTCAATTTCAATTATTAATTAAACATTTGTTATTTTCAACATTTTCCCTTTTATTATTATTTTTTTCTTATTACAAAACACATTCAAATTTATTTTTAATTATTTATTTATTTGTTAATAATGGAAATTATCATTCTATTTCAAAAATTGAAACAATGTGATCAATTTCTACTTATTAACTTTTAATTTTTAATCTTTTCCAATTTCAATGATGATTTCGTGTCGCCTCGCGATTAATAAGCATGAGTAGTTAGTGGCAAATCTAACGTATTTGTCAGCTTTTTATGTTTCTGCTTTCAGGGGTGGATCTAACGTATCCACCGTGCCCGAAAATCACTCGAAAGTCGTGCAGAAAGAGACTTGCTTTTAAAAGTCTTAATTCAACAAGACTTCTTATTAGACTCTCTCTGCACGATTGTAGATTAGTATTAAAGGATGTTTCAGTACCCTTACCCTCCCCCTTAGAGCATATCTCAAGGGTTATTTAATTATAGTTTCAAAATATTCCTAGGATCGTGAAATGGTTGCACACTATCACGATCCACCTGCAGCTCTCCTGCAGCCCTCCTTGTTTTCAATTCAATCGTATATATTTGCTTTAAATTGGATAATTAAAAGTAGCTTCAATTTGTATTAAAGAAATCTTTTGTATTTGATTGGCATTGGTTCCCTTCACTCCGCCCGTCCACCGCGCGTCCCCCCGTAACTGGTGCTCTGCCTATTATGGGGGTGCCGGTAATTCCGCAGACTAGTCAGTTTTACTGACAGGGTCTCTGCCGGTCCCAACACCTTCCTTCCTCCTCTAGCCATTTGCCATTTCAATGCTCTAGAATTCTCTTCGCACGGGCGAAGATCACTATTAACTTCATCTTGACTTCCTGGTTTAAGGTTAGGCATTTAGTATGGATCGAATGGGCTTTTGCTTGGCTCACTATCCACTCACTCCATATCACTTTTTTTGGAGTTTGCTTTATTATTTCGAGT